>NW_006359499.1:0-662 GCF_000327345.1 Myotis davidii
CCTGGGAGAAGACGCAGCATGTGAGCATCCTGGAGAGCATGCCATGAAGCTGAGCATCATGGGCACAAAGAAGGCAAGGATGACACTAGAGAGGACCGGAAGCCAGCTCACGGAGGGCCTTCAGCACCACTCAAAAAAAATGCCTTTATCCTAACAGCAGTTCACATTTACTGAGTGTTTTCTGTGTTAATCAGGCAGTATTATCACTTCACCTATATGATTTTATTTATTGATCTTAACCTGACTATGAGGAAACTGAGGACCAGAGAGGCTAAAAGACGCATATTAACATTCACAGCTGGTAAGTGGGGGAGCTAAGATTCAAATCATATTCTGCCTGATTTCATAATCAAGACTTATCCACACACAGCACTGCTTTGAAAGATTTTAAACCCAAGCATGACACTGTTCCCCTCCTTAGCTAGTTAGCAAAAGAAAGAGAGCGAAGGCATGCCCGACATTGCTAAGCTTGTTCAGATGGGGGGCAGGGGCCTGTTTGCTTCACACCCCAAGGAATCGCATCCTTGTCCCTCCATGGGGCTAACACTACCTTCCCCCTCTGGTATGGGATTGTGCGTCTGGGAGGGGGGGAAAGGAGGAAATCAAAACAGTGCAGGGAGCCCAGCCGGGTTGCTCAGTGGTTGAGCATCAACCTGTGAACC
>NW_006359500.1:0-662 GCF_000327345.1 Myotis davidii
GCATCACTGATAAGAATACACTGCGTTACTGCAAAGTAATAATGTGTACTATCTCTTATGGCCAGCGGAACCAGTCTCATTCCATGGGAGTTATACATTATCCTCTTCTCAGCACTTAACCCCCACCACCCACCGTGTGTCACACACAGAGAAGGAACACTTACCCATATTTATCTCTTGCTCTCCACCAATGAACATCATTCTTTTCTAATATGATATACTCTTGGCCTCTCTCTAACCTGAGATCATGTGCTTCTGTTGCTTGGAAATCATACATAGCTACAACTATTTCTTCACTATTATCCTCTTCTTCAGGTGGAATTGGTGGTGGAGGCCTTCGCTAAGGAAAAGAGAGAACGTGTGAAATCTTAGTCTTCCATCTGTGTGCAATCAAACACCGAGTGATTCACACATCACCACCGAATAAAGCAGAACCCTCGAGTCCACCTCCTATCATCTGGTGAACCCGCCCATAAATCTGATGCTACTGGACCTCTCATGGGGTTCAGAATATAGGACAGGAGTAAACACTATCTTTAAACTTCAAGAGGCTTCTGCTCAGGGGCAGGGGCAGCTTCCCAGGAAGAAGGAAGGGTGATATGTGAGTAGAAACCAGAAAAGGGAGACCCGCTGCTCAAACGGCCTGCAATGGGGAAACACAC
>NW_006359501.1:0-662 GCF_000327345.1 Myotis davidii
AAAAAAAAGTCTGGGAATCCATTTTCAGTTCCTGTCATCAAACTTTTTATACAATTATTTGTTAATCATTGACTTCTCTTGAAGCACGAACTTTATGCACATTATTCCCTCTGAGAAGTTGCAAAGCAGGCAGCTTTTAAAAGGCCACATTGAGGCACTGGATGAAATAAGGGGGTGGTCTCAACCGCCAGGGCGTGACCTAGGGCTTGATCTCTAGACCAGTGGAACTTTTTGTTACCTTTTGCCCAGGTAGAGATGACTCTAGGCAGCAGGTTGGAGAGAAAGAATGGAGCTTAAGGCAAAGAGAAGATCAGAGTTCAAAAAAGATTGCCAGCCTGAGATATTATCAGCAGTTAGAGAGCAAACATAGAAGCTATCAGAGACTTTTTATAACAGAGGTGAAGAGTTTTTCAGTGTGAAAAATTGAGAAATGGTTAAGTAGGAAATGATTCATTCCTCTCCCTTCAAATGTCTTAAAATCAGTGACAATAACAAGAATGGGAGGGTTATTAAGAAAATGAGTCATTGCTGCTTGGTTTTTTACTTTTATTTAGCAATGGATAGGCCAACTAGTCTGAATTATATGGCAGATGGTAGGACAAATTGTTCAGGATTAACAGATCCTGGATACAGGGGGAGGGATGACTTTCTTGAGAAAGGGA
>NW_006359502.1:0-662 GCF_000327345.1 Myotis davidii
CAGGCCCCAGGCCGGCCAAGGCAGGTGTGAGTGGCGGTCCCTCCGATCACCCCACCGGTTGCCCTGCAGGGGGAGATGATCAGTGGTAAATTTAAGGAGTATGAAGGTAAGTGAGATTGTCATCAACCTATTCTAGACAGTGACAATTATTATTATTCCACTTCTCCCATCCAAGTACTAACCAGGCCTGGCCCTTCTTAGCTTCCGAGATCAGACATATTATTCCATTTCTAAATGTATCAGTACCCTAAAAACTACAAATATTTAACATCACAAAGACAGACCACTGATTTACTATAGAATTGGACTTTTATTCTGCAGGAAATAAAAGCTGTGTTTCTATTCTGGAGATTTTGGTGGTGCTAGTAAAGTAAAGAGTCAGAGCTGCTGTATTCCTATTTATATTACCAGAGATCATAAATTATGTTTCATGACTGGCATATCCAGCAATGGCATAAGAGAGGCCAAGCTACTGGATTTAGCCTAATCTTGAATCCCGATTACAGCACGTTTCATAAAATAGCATGCAGAAGGACCAGGGGCGAGGGTTTCAGTTCACTTCTCAGCACACATTTACTAAACACCTGCTGGAGCTTAATAATGGACATGGACCTTGCTTATTAGGTCCTTATTATCCTATATAATAAAAGGCTGATATGCAA
>NW_006359503.1:0-662 GCF_000327345.1 Myotis davidii
GCCCAGCGCTCCTCCCCAGCTCATGGTGGCTCCTGTCTCCTCTCGGGGGACTGGTGCGGGCAGGACAAGGTGTCCGCTCGCACAGACGCGCCCCGGTGAGCAGACAGACGGCAGGAGCAACGGGTGGAGAGAGAAGCCGGAGGGAGGCGGGAGGAACGATGAGAAATGAGAGGACGGTGGTCCTTCGCAGGCCAGGGCTGTGGCCCCTGGAGCCGGTGGGAACCTGGTCCTGCCGAGGGCCGCGCGGCTGTTTGTCACGTCTTCCTCGGGCCGCACGGAAGGAGCCACGTGAGCACCAGCTGCTCCGTTTGGCCAGACCTTTCATGAACTCACCCGATGCCTTCATTGCACTCACACAACCCGCGGGCCGGGCGTCCCCACCCTGAGTGAGGACAAGGAAAGGAACCGTGAAGTACGTCGGGGTAGGAGGTGGGTTCATGCAACACGTGGGCCGCGAGGTGGTGCCGTCTAAAATAGAACGTTCCGGGTACATTTCGGAAAAACCCTGAACGACAGCCTCCACTTGCTGTCCGGCTTCCACCCGCGTCGCCTTCACCCCCGTGTGTGTCGGACGCGCCTGTGCACACGCGTTCCCTAGGGCAGAGGGTGCGCAGCGGGTGAGGGTGCGGACCTCGCTCTGCAGGTGGGAGGGAAGCGGAGGG
>NW_006359504.1:0-662 GCF_000327345.1 Myotis davidii
GCATGAATGGCTTACCAATCCCTCACTTTTCCTGATATACATGCCACAGTTCTGGCATGATTTTCTATATCTTTGGTCACGAAAATTCTATAACAGCAAATGCTCTAGTTATTTGAAACTTGAGCCTTTTACTACATTTTATATGTAGGCAAAAATACTAATTTCCATCTGGATATCTGCTAGCTCCCAATAGTACAATTGTATATTAAGGAAGAATGCATGGACTGAGGCATCATCTCCTACACCTTTAAAAATCCCTTTCAGATGCTGGTGCTCAAATCTAATGAATATGACCAAAGTCATAGACAATTGTCGAACAGTGCACATTGGAAAGAACCATCAATGGGGAGGTCAGCTTGGTACAGTGAGCCTGGACAGTGTGCAAGAGGACAGTGAAGAAGCTTAGAGGGGTGCATGCAGTTATGTAATACAGAGTGTCTGCTCAGATCCAAGCTCTGCTTTCATGATCATCTGTCAGGAGACAGTCAGGAAGGTGATTCCGAGTAAACAGGTGAGACTGATTAGTAATTTCAGAGAAAGTTCAGGGGAGGAGTGGATGTTGGCAACTTTATAAGCTCTGTTAGATCTAAGACACACAGCCAGATTATGATGGATGTTTCTATAATGGAAGCCAGTTGCCTTCTGATTTTAGAGGTATTTTT
>NW_006359505.1:0-662 GCF_000327345.1 Myotis davidii
ATTTAAGATTCATTAACTTTCAATGACAGTTGAAACCATGGAAATTCATAAATTTGTCAAGAAAGAGAATGTATCACAAAAGGAGTAGAAACATTAATTACATAAATCTTTTTAGTTCAGTGGGGAATGTGTAGAGCCAGAGATTTGGATATCCCCTCTAATTGTGAGTGAAACTCCCTTCCTCCCTTCCCCGTGTGTTGTGCTGGTCAACCTGGTTGCCATCTGCTCTCATCACAATCCAGAGTTTTGACAATGGCTTCTTATTCAGTGCACCACTACAAATGAAAGTAAGAGTCCGTGGCCAAAGGCCTACGACTGTTGGGGGACATTTAATCACCTTAAAATCTCTACAACCTGGGGAACATAATGGTTAATGGTGTAATCAGATGCTAGGTGTAGAATTTTAAATAGTAGAAACTGTGTCACTAGAGTAGATTGTCACTCACTGGAGATGATAAAACCCTCTGGCATAAAATGGTGACTGGAGCATACCTTAACCATTCATAAATCAATTCTTGATAAAATGTACTCTTGTATAACTAAGTCTATTTTTGTATGGTAGGTTGAATCTGAAGATTATAGAATACTCCTGGTCTCAGTGGAATTGTGGGCAGAGTTCTATTCATAAAGAAGTGGTGGAGCTGACTACTCCTTTATAAAGA
>NW_006359506.1:0-662 GCF_000327345.1 Myotis davidii
TCTCTGAAATCAGTAAAAATATTTTAAAAAACTCATAAAAACATAAACAGTCGATTCCCGGCGGGGGTGCCCGTTGTAGTGTTAGGACAGATTGGGGTCCCAGGGGAGAGCTGGGCCCTGCCCCGGGGTGTCCATGTTCCTCCGGAGGCGTAGGCGGCAGCAAGAGGGGAGGAGGCCGGACAACTGAGCGCAGCGCCCCTTCCGCCCCAGCCTCCAGCCAAGCAAACCCACACTGATGTGCAAAGAGCTGGACTTCCGCATATTCATTTGTTTAAATCAAGTGAGTTTTTAAAATAAAGAAGTGCTTTTGTGTAAGGAAATAAATATTTAAAAACACCCGGACTAGGTGGTTTTTAAGTTTCCTTCCAAGCCGGAGGGTCTCACCTTATTTTTTTAATGAACTGATTTAAATATAACTATTTTAAAATAAATTTTAGATTAGTTTTAGACTTACAAAAAAGTTGTGAAGACAATACATGGAGTTCATGTATACGCCATACCAACTTTCCCGTTATTAACATTTTACATTCACAGGTACATTTGTCACAATTATTGAGCCAATACTGACACATTATTGACTAAATTCCATAATTTATTCAAGATTCCTTGTGTTTTACCTAATGTTCGAATTTTCACTCCAGGATTCCATTCAGGGTACCTAT
>NW_006359507.1:0-662 GCF_000327345.1 Myotis davidii
GCAAACACGTATGGTTCTTCCTATGTTTCTATGCGCCTTTAAATATGTTCCCATGTGGCCACATTTCTTCCACTGGCTAACTTGTACTTTCCTTTGGATCTTTAATGTCTTTTTTGTGGGGGAAAACCTGACTCCAATTTCACCTAAATTAGGTTGGGTAACCCCTGTTGTTTGTTTTCCATGATTCATTCAATTTCCTCTTTCATAACTCCATACCTGTAGTAACCTGTAGTGAGATATGGATCTTTCCTGCCAGATTTGACCACTATGAAGGCAGGCAGGCCCCAACCCTTCTCATTCTCAGCTGTTTCCCTAGCATCTAGCTGAATGTCTGCCACATGAGTAGCTCCTGAGTAAATGAATGGAAACCACAATATGCAAAATCTATAGATGAGCATTTCCATTTCATAGATGAGGAAACAGGTTAAGAGGGGTTAAATAACTTGCCCAAAGACATAGAGTTAGCAAATAGCGATGCCAAGCTTTGAACCCAAGACGGATTGCCCTGCTCATATTCACAATCACTCTACACTACAGCATGGCCTTCTCAGCATTTCCTCCAATGCTAATAGGAAAAATAAAGACAATTACTATAGAGTATTCTTCTTAGGAAAAATGGAGTAGAAAATACTGCTGGGGTTCAGGGAGGTGCCCTTTCTCCC
>NW_006359508.1:0-663 GCF_000327345.1 Myotis davidii
TTTTTTTAAAAAAACTAGGATTTTTGAACGAAAATAAGAGGTGCAAATTGTCAGTTACAAAAATAGTCAAGGGATGCAAAGTGCAGCACAGGGAATATAGTCAATGAAATCGCAGTAACTACATACGGTGCCAGATGGGTCCTAAATTTATCAGGGGCGTTGCTGATAAGGTATAGAAAGGCCTATTCACTGTGTTGTATGCCCGAAACTAAAATAACATTGAATGTCAACTTTAATTTATAAATGAATTTTTTTAAGAAACCAAACCTGTTACAACTCACAGGAAAAGAAGAGTAGCAAACCAATCAGCATCGGCTCAAAGCCTCTCATAATACGACATGCAAATGAAAAGGCTTTCACCACCAGATTCCTTAAAGAAAGAAAACATTCAATGATACGCAGTCACCTTTATTTATACTTGTTGGAAGAGTCAGTGAAACCCTTTAGGAAGGCAATGTGGAAATACAGGTCTTTATAAATTGTGAAACACTATGCCTCAGTTTCCCCAACTGAAAATGGAAATGATGATACCTACTTACAGTGCATTGTAAGAACTAAATTAATATGTGCACACTAATTAGAATTGTTCCTCACGCACACAGAAAACTTCACCTAAAGGTACCTATTACTAAAAATGGACATATATGTAATACCCTTTGTAAT
>NW_006359509.1:0-662 GCF_000327345.1 Myotis davidii
TATGCATTCATTGGTTGATTCTTGTATATGTTCTGCTCAGAGATGCAGCCCCAACCTTAGCATAGGGGACGACACTCTGAAAACTGAGGTACCGGGTCAGGGCTCTAACTGCATTTAAATTTGCATATCAAGATTGAAGTACATTCATCCTCCACTGCATCTTGCCTTGTAGCTGAAATACTAACAGAATTCTATGCTGTGAGTCTGTTGACATACAGTTACACTCAAGCCTGGCTCCAGGAACCACTCTAGCATCCTTGATTCACTTTCAGACCGGAAGTGATAAAATCACATTTACACCACTCTCCCATCCAGTTCTACCTAGTTTTATGCTGATGATGCTGAAGGTCTGATACTGCTCACTGATAACACTATGTCTATTGGGTTTATGGTGATAACTAGGAACCCTTGCATGTAAAACAGCTCAGAGTGTTCACTGTTGCTGTTACCAGGCCAATGGTCTGGCAGAGCTTGGGCCTTTGAAATGTGAATTTGATTGAAATGGGAAGATGCAACGATGGGATGGTGGAGGTGGAATAAATTCCTGAGGTAATTTGCATACAACCTGTACTTTCACTCATTTGTTCCACTCCATAGAAATGCATTAGGCTCAGTGTATAGAACATCAACCTGGGGACTGAAGGGTCCCGGGTTTGATTCCA
>NW_006359510.1:0-663 GCF_000327345.1 Myotis davidii
CTTCAGAACTGTGAGAAAGAAATATCTTGTTTAAGCCACCCATTTTGTTATAGCAGCCCAAGCTGACTATACATCTAGGAAAATACATACTATAGAATTTATTGATAAAGTGTTAGAGTGTAACACTTTCAAATGGTTCAGTAAATATATACTCTATATCTCATTCTATCTATCTATGAGGCAACTATGGCAAAGTATTAAGAATTATTTAATCCAGGTAATGGTTTCTTGTTTTTTCATTGTGCTACTTTTTTTATGTTTGAAATTTTTCATATATCAGAGTCAATTTTTTATATTCTTACATACTAGTATTCTTACTATGATATTGCCTGGCATAGCATTTGATTTCTAGATAAAGTTGAGGAAAACTGATATATTTATGATAATACTAAATTTACAATATTGAATTCTCTAATAGGAATTTCTTAAAATATTGAATTTCTTTAAAGGAAAATGTTTATCTTTCCATTTATTTAAGTTCTCTCTTATATCCTTCCATTAGTAAACCATCATAGATTTATTATGAGGTATTATAAAGTTTTGCTGCAATTGTGAATGGATGTTTTTTTCTCCAATATAGTTTTAAATTGGTCATTGCTGGTAGACAGGGAAGCTATTGACTTTGTACATGGTTCTTGTACCCTATCATTGTTACTAGAAGGT
>NW_006359511.1:0-663 GCF_000327345.1 Myotis davidii
TTTTTTTTTATCATAGAATTAGGATAGTATTTTCTATGATCTCTGTTCTTTTTAATGTGACTATTTAAAATGTACTTAACTTCATTTTTCCATTTATAAAATTATGGTAAGAATGCTTCAGCTAGATAAAATAGTATTCTAATATTTATTTAAAGAATTTTATTATTTTAAGAACTATAATAAAAATTTTACTTTGAAAAGTTATATATAATACATTTTTTAAATGTTTTATGTTTTAGATCTTGTTATAAAGTTTTGACTCCACACCTGGTGATCAGAAGTGATTTTGATGAGGTTAAATCCATTGCTAATCACATTCAGAAGGATTGGAAGTGTCTTCTAATAGACTGTTTTCCAAAGATTCTGGTTAATATTCTTCCTTACTTTGCCTATGAGAGTATAGGAGATAGTGGGATGGCACAGCAAAGAGAGACCGCTACCAAAGTTTATGATATGCTTAAAGATGAAAGCTTACTAGGAAAACAGGTATGACTTCAACTTTTACTTACATTTTATCCCCTAATTGATCTGAGATGTAACTTTAAAATTTTAAGGCTCTTTATCTATGAAGTTAAACTTAATATGTGGAAATCAGTATCTGGCATAGACAGTCCATGAATTGTTGTCGTAGTGTTCTCTCCTTTTGATTGGCTTTTTAAAAAA
>NW_006359512.1:0-662 GCF_000327345.1 Myotis davidii
GTGCTACTTTTAATAAGCTTGGCGTTGTAATCTACAGTATACAGAACTCCCTTCACTGAAGAAGGTGGAGGAGGGTGACCTCAATGAGCACATGAACTAGGGTAGTGAGGCAGCCCAGCATTCGTCTCCACTAGTAATAAGCTCACACCAGTGTCCAGGTATAAGACTGGTAAAGGGTCTCACTGCACCCAAGGGTGAATCTGATGTTGGCTGCCAGTAGATTACACTAGAATCCATAAGAAAGTGAAAGAACTACATTTAGAATAATTTATAAATGTGCTTTTCTGGTATTATAACATGAGTAAGCATCATGTTAAAAATGGGAAAAAAGCACCTGTCAGATTAAGAGCACATAAGTGATCATTTGTATTGTTGGTGATTATAGAAAATAAAACAAAATGTTCCAGATAGCATGATACTGTTGCATCACCTTGGGCTATTATGTTGACAAAGCATGTCAAATAGGATTTCGGTAAAATAGTTAATGCAATTATTCCTGACATGAGTTGACATCAGGAAAAAAAGACAGGAACATTTCAGAACATTCAACTTTATTTTTCCATTGACAAACACCACATAAATAACATACATTAATTAAATACACAAACTAGCTATGACTTGAATGCCATCAAAATTCTGATGTACTTTTCGTAGTCTCTTTT
>NW_006359513.1:0-663 GCF_000327345.1 Myotis davidii
CAAACCCTCAGGACAGTGCATCTTCCTGGTCATTTAAAACGTTTTGGCCAGCTTATTGTCAGTGGTGACTCAATTACTGTTGCTTTGACCTCTGGGTGAAGTGTCAGAGTGGGTGATCTGATTTTCTTGGTGCCTGTTGGTGCTTGTTTTACTTGTAGTTTGTTCAATATGCCATTTCGTTCCAGGAATCGTTTTTAGCCATGTGTCCATTTTTGGAGGGTTAATCAAGCTAAAGCACGAGCCCTCTGTGCTGCAAAACATGACAACAAATGGGCAGTGAAGACCCACACCACTCATTGGCCTTCTGACAGGCAGGCTGAGTGAGAACATAGGTGTCAGTTTCTGTATTTAATGCTGGCAAAGAGAAGACTCCATTCGTTCTTGTTGCCTCCCATCCTGTGCCCCTTTGTGATGCACATGCACCTCTTGGGGACCACTGTCTATAGCAAATAAAAAAATCCAGACTTTTTATCCAGGCTTCCTGCCCTTTGCAGCCTGGTGTTCATGGGACTCTCCTGGTCTGATGGTTACATGTCTCCTGCAGGACCCCAACTGGACGTGTACAGTTAGACTTCAGTCTAAACAGTTGGTCACTGTCCGTCCCCCCCCTCCCCCCCCCAGCACACCTTCTTTATGCCTCTAAAGCAGTGGTTCTCAACCTTC
>NW_006359514.1:0-663 GCF_000327345.1 Myotis davidii
ATATTTTTGTGCAAATTTTTCTAGGGCCAAGTCTGTTACTTGGGTAATTAAGCTGTTACTTGGGTAATTACCTTGATTAAAAAAATTACTTTTTTACATTAGTTTTAAAGGCTAAGAGTCATTGTTTATGCCTGTTTTTACAAATTACCACAAACCTGGTGGTTTAAAATAATACACATTTATTCTCTTGTAGTTCTGGAAGCTAGAAATTTTGTTTTGTTTTGTTTTTTATCCTCTACTGAGGATATGTTTATTGATTGTTGTTGGGGGTGGAGAAACATCCATTGACCAGGGATTGAACCCATAACCTTTTGGCATACAGGATGACACTCCGAACACCTGGCCAGGGCATGGAAACCAGAAATTTAAAACGGATTTCATTGAGCCAAAAACAAGATACCACAATGGCCATGCTTCCTCCAGAAACTCTAGAGAAGAATAATCTATTGCTTAGCCTTTTCCAGCTTCTGGAGCTCTCCTCATTACTTGGTTAATGGCCACATTAAATGCCTTTTCTCCTCCTGTTGCCATTATCACATTGCCTTTTACCTCTTCTGTCTTCAAGTCCTTCTCTGCCTCCCTCTAAAAAGGATACTTGTAATTCCATTTAGGGCTTATCCAGATAACCAGGATAATCTCTCCATCTCAAGAGCCTTAACTTAA
>NW_006359515.1:0-663 GCF_000327345.1 Myotis davidii
GCTGCATCCACACGTGTCAGTAGCATTTCTATATTTGTTTCATGCAAACATTCTGGCTCTTGCTGTTGTTCATGTCAAAGGAGTGTGGGTCAGTGTGCTGAAGTAGCTGGAAATCCAGATTTTATTTTATTTTTACTTTTATTTTTTTCTTAGTATTTGACTACTTGCTTCTTTAGGAAAAACTTTCCTTACCCTATCTGTGCTTTAATGCACAGTCATCGTTATGGTCCCTTTACCGCTGGTGATGATCGATGACTAAGATTAAGTTTCCAGCCACTGTGACGGTCTCCTGCGAGTGATACTATGAGGTGGACAGCAGTGTGTCTTCACCGACTCCATTTCTCGTAGCCTGTTGCGTGGCCTGGGAGGCGAGCGTTCACAATCAGTGTATCACCGTTTAGATTAGATTGAACCTCACCGGCCGCTGATTGGCACAGAATTGGCCTGATATCAACATGGAGTCATTTCCAATTAGCATCAAGCCAAGCGTTCCTTGTGGGCTCAGATATCTCGCCTGAAATGACAGCCCCTCCACTCCCGAGGTCAGCGAGGTCCCATTTAGCGTTTCCGAGTGAGAAAGCTGTGCGTGTCTAACTCACAGCACTATCTCACAGAATGACTTTGTGCCAGTGGTTTTTTTAAAAATATATTTTTATTGATTTC
>NW_006359516.1:0-663 GCF_000327345.1 Myotis davidii
TGCTTTTGTGCATCCTAGTATTTGAATAGGTTTGTAAATATTACAGCATCACATTATTAACTTACTGCTACTTTACTACTCACTGCGAGCCTCTAACCATTTCTTCCTTGCTTTTATTTATTTTCAGCTTATATTCTTGCACTTTGAAACTCCTTATTGGTTTCACTCATTTGGGTCACTCAGAAGTTGGATCCTATCCTTTGGTATGATGGAAGATGCTACAGTTTGAATGTCATGTCTCCCCAACATTCACATGTTGGAATCTTAAAGTCCAATGCGATGGTGTGAGGAGGTGGGGCCTTTGGGACATGATTAGTTCCTGAGGGTTGAGCCCTCATGAATGGAAGTAGAGCTCTCATGAAAGAGACTCTACCCAGAGAGCTCCCCAACCCCTTCCATCGCTTGAGGATATACAAGTTTGCAACTGGAAAGAGAACCCTCACCTGATCATGCTGGCACCCTGATCTGATCTTCAACTTTAAGCCTCCAGCACTGTGGGAAATAAGTTTCTGTTGTTTATAAGCCATCCAGGCTGTGATAATTAGGTATAGCAGTCCAAATGACCTAAAAAGAACTTGGTGAGTTGGAAGAATGTTCATTTTTTGCTCTCTAATCTTTCTGTTATTTTAAAACACAATATGGAGACTAAAAAAATTAAGACAG
>NW_006359517.1:0-663 GCF_000327345.1 Myotis davidii
TGAACCTGGGACCTTTCAGTCCTCAGGCCGATGAGCTATTCACTGAGCCAAACCAACGAGGGCAGAAAATACAAACAACCATCTAGATTGTATTTGCATCAGCTCACACACCTACCAGCAGTGAGTGAGGGTTCTTATACTTGGTGCTGATAGTCTTGGGGTTTCCATCATTCTCAGGGCAGTGCAGTCGCATCCTACGGTATTTTAACGTGTACTCACTTCCCTGACCACTCATGAACACTTCCAGGTGCTGCCGTGTGAGTGCTAGTGGTAACACGACACGGGGACAAGAGTTTGCCAGAATAAGTACCATGACAATAACACGAAACATATGAAAGATAATGGTTCCTAGAAAATAGCATCGTTGGTAATATGTTAGTAAATAGTTTTAGTATCTTAACTGAAATTACTAGCACTTATTATTATGCACAAGAGACAAAAACATGTAAAAATGGGGTGAGATTTAAGTCCCTCAGTCCCCTGTGAGAGTGAGTTTTCTGGAGCACATTGCTGTAAGCTACAGAAAGCCCCATTGAAAATGGTTTAAAGCATCAGGAGGTTTATTGCCTAATGTCATAACCACTTCAGAGCAGCATGGTTCCAGCGAACATTACTGAGGCCTCCTCTCCAGGGTCTCAGCCCGACAGTGAACACCCAGGCGCA
>NW_006359518.1:0-663 GCF_000327345.1 Myotis davidii
GGCCAAATTAGAAAGCTGGACCTAGAGATTGCAGTGGAGGTGCTCACTCAGCAGGGAATGTGAGTGGAACGGGCACTGCCTTAATGAGGCCCAGCTGACATGCATCATTCCTGAGATTAGCACAGCTGTTAAACATAAAAATAAGAATATTCAGCAACCCACCTAAAGCATGTTGCCAGTGGTCAACAGAGAGGGAATTTTTGCATCGGTGGGGAGATTGGGAGATTAGGTCAGGAGACATAAAAGGGATTAACTAACTGTCTGAACTGTAGAACTCCAGGTTGGATTCAGTCTCTTTTCGCCTATTGTGTTCCATAAGGATGTCCTTTAACATAATCCCTGGCAGATTTTGACATTACTTCACTGTCATCTCCATCCTCCTCATTGATTTTTCAGTTTTGCAGCAAAAATTGTCTCTTTAATTCGCTCATCTATCAGAAATGTGTTTAGCATTCACCATACCCCAGGTATTTGGGATACCCTGATAATCAAGATCTAGCTCCAACCTCCAAGAATGTCATAGTGTACAAGGGGAATGCAGCCAGCACAGCAAGTAAGTTTAGCCCACAGCGAATTATGCAACAATGGAGGTAAGTAGGGCAGACTATCAGAACACAGAGATGAAATATTTGACCCAGGTTGGGGAATGTCAATGAAATTAAA
>NW_006359519.1:0-663 GCF_000327345.1 Myotis davidii
CTGGGAAGACATAGCAGCATTGATGCCCCAGGAGCAATGAATATACGTAGTGAACAAATCATTTAAAAATACCACTCCTCACAAAAAGGATTCAGGGTTTCTTGGAAAACCCAGAGCAGAGAGAGTAGTAGGTGAGGCTGAAACATCTTTCTGTGCCAAAGAATAATGGGGGAGTGGAAAAAGGACACAAGAACTAGCATGAAGAGATGCTCACTGACTACACCTTGGAAAAATTGAGCACCAAAATAATTGGTAGTAATAGAAAATAATTCTTTGGATAAAATAAAAATCCATGAGTCAGTACTAATATTAACAAATTAACAGGTCCAGGAGAAAGTAAAGCTTTACCTTACCATGCAAATAATGTAAAAGCAATGACAGAGTTGGGGTAGGGGGGAGGATGGCCATTTTGCAACCATCTTTTGTAAGAAATGATTTTGGCAAGAATCATCAATGGATGATAAAAGCTTGTGGTTGAGTGTCTGATTCGGAATAGAGTGCTGACCTAATCTCTGAGTATTTCCCCATGGTTTTCATTAATGAGAAAGAGAAATACAGTAGCTTTACAGTACAGGACACCACCTTAACATAGTAATCAAAGTCTAGGGAAAGCAGGTGTACAGTTGTAAGTTTATTCTTGTATTATTTATCAATTATTGCATT
>NW_006359520.1:0-663 GCF_000327345.1 Myotis davidii
CTTCATAGCTGGGCCTCATCTGGGCACTTCCATTTAGAGCTGCTAAGGCTGTCATACCTATCCAGGCTAAACATGTCTCAAGGCACAGTGGGTCCTCAGCGATGGACTCAAGAGGAGAGAGGATAAACGAGACAATGAAAGAGCCTAAATTAGCTTAATGTTGCTCAAGGGCCAGCTTCCAAGGAGGGTAGCTATGGATGTAAGTTACATCATTTGACACAGCAGAATATATTTAACTCTCATTATCACTCACCAAGAAGCTAGGCCTCCATTTAATGAAGGGGTGTCTCAAGAAGTCATCCCCAAGGAGTGAATGAGTGACCACATTTTGGGAAATGATGGAAAGTAACTGCATTTTTTGTAAGTGTTTGTATTGAAGCAGGAACATAGAACAGGAGTCCTAAATCCCAGGTTGAAGAATAGGAAACATATCAGAGACAGAGAATTGCACCATGCTTGAAAACATGATCTGAGAGTCAGTGACACTGGTTTTTAACATTGGCCACGTTAGTGAGCTAGTGATTTGTAACAATGAACTACAGTCCCGGTGGGGTGAGACTACCTCAAACTTTGGGTTGTTTGGGGCATCCCTGCTGAGCTCCGTCCCATCATTTTGTGTCAGCAGGTCAGCTGCGATTGGTTGGCTCAGTTCTAGAAAAAAAA
>NW_006359521.1:0-663 GCF_000327345.1 Myotis davidii
TTCTGCCTTCCAAATCCCACACACATTACTTGTGGTCAACTCTAAGCTGCTACTGTCCAGGGAAGGGCAGTCTGAGAAACACAGAGCTTAGCTATGTTATTCTAGCAGAATCGCCAAAATGGTAAAGCGAATTAAATAAAGAAAATGCAACAATGTTATTGCAAATGTCCATTGGCTCTTGTGTTCATTGATTTAAAGTGAAATCAATCAGCTTCGTTGTGATCTCTAGCAATATTTGGGAGGAGAGTGAGAATTCATTTTAAAGTGGAACCATAGATTCTGGAAAAAGAGATAAGTGATTGGTGGGTTAATCTATTGGAAGGCTCAATGTGGTTGAAGAATGGCAGAGATCAGAAACTAGACTAAGTGAGCTGGAAAGATACCCACTAAAGAATAGAATATTTCACTATCAGAGTTGGAAAAATTTTTAGTGATGAGAGGACTATGACCAGCTGATCAGGAAGGAGCTGTGGTGAGGAAGTCGAATAACTAACAAGCTAAGCTCAATTGCTTATTGATATAGTAGAAAATGACGAGCATTGTGGGTATGTTGAGGAACACTAAGTGAGGGCCTCACATGAGTTCCATGAACGAGAGGAAGTGACTAAGAGATAACAGATACCTTGAGGGAAGAGGATAGGATAGCCAAATGGTAAGAGCCTC
>NW_006359522.1:0-663 GCF_000327345.1 Myotis davidii
CAGAAGGTTGAGAACCACTGCATTAAGCAAAGCCAAATTAATAATTTGTTTTCAAGATAACACAATACAGATATCAGAGTAATAAAAGAAACTTTAAAGTTTTATTCTGTGATGTGGCTAATCTTTATTAACTTTTGATTTTGCTTCAGTATTGAAATTAGATATACTATTTAAGTACATAATAGTAAAACATTTCTTGCTTAATGTAGCTCCTACAAGAGAAGAGAAAAAATGTAATTAGCACTACCAACAAAAAGGCAATACGGTGTCCTAAAGTTTCAATTAAATCTTCCCTGAATCCCCTCAAATCGATTAGGCCTTCCATAGTGCCCAATACTTCTTCTTTGAAGCACTTTGCTCAAAGAATATAAAATTTACTCAATACCATGCTTCACCACCGGATGTATTCGCCACTAGCTCAGAGATCAGATCTATACTGTCCCCCTATGTACCGAGTATTTAGCACAGTGCGGGCCCTTAGTAGAAGTTCAGCAATACTTACACACAGTTCTGAGCCTAGAATCAGAAAAGAGATTCCAGAGCCAGCATCCTCACCTAACTGGGATCAATTTCAACTACTCTGGGCCTTCATTTCCTCATAAAAGGGGTGTTTGGGTTCTCAACTAACCCAAACAGTAGTTGTCCCATTAACAGATGCAGAAA
>NW_006359523.1:0-663 GCF_000327345.1 Myotis davidii
GCTCAGGAATTCTGCTATGAAAAGGGGTCATCTCCGAGTGCACATTTAAAATAAGTCAGGCAGGCTACAAACTCACGGTCCATCCTCCTCTACAAAGGAATTCTGTGCCCAGAGGCCCTCCTGCACACCTAACGCATACAAGAGGAATGCACACGCATCAAGCAGATAGCACGCAGGGCCACGTGTGTGTGAGCGTGGCTGTCAGAGCCAGCGAGATGTTACCAATTATTTAGCATAGGGTTTTCTTTTCCTTTTTTTTGTTTTGTTTTAGCTCCAGGAATTTTTATTCAAAAGGAAATCTGACATTGAAGCCAAGTATGTAAAATAAAGGGACTTTTAAGAAAATCGTGGATGCTTCCGTTGCAGATGTGAGGGTAGAAGCATCTTCCAGTGAGTAGTTTCTGGAGCAAACGTTGCAAACCATCAGTCTAGTCCCACTGTCTGACCAGTACTTTGGAGTAGGGGAAACTGAGGCTCAGGAAGGAGGAATGACCTATTCAAAATCACACAGGCACTTTTACATGCTTTCGTTTTCAAGCTAAGACCCAAAGGCAGGTGTCGTCACTGAACAATAAATACAATTCTGTTTTCTCTGACTTATACCCAGACTGTCTTCAGATGACGGTGCCCACCCAGGGCAGAATGAGGGGGGAAAGTTTTTTT
>NW_006359524.1:0-663 GCF_000327345.1 Myotis davidii
TGTGTATGTGTGTGTGTAAAAAGTATATAAGATTTGGGACATAACATCTCTGGGTCTTCATTTTCCTTCTGAGGACTCTTGTACACACATAAAAATATTAAATAAATAACTATGCTTTTTTTGTGTTAACCTGATTTGTGTCAGTTTAAATCTTAGGCCCAACTTAAGAGGATAGAAATAAGTTTTTAATCCCTTACACCAGGAACACTTCAAGAATATTCATTTAGAAAACTATTGCTTAAAGCAGTGGATGAGCTAAGCATCCAATTTTTATTGGCTATTCACCAAAGCATAGCACTTAAGGAAAAACAGCTTAGCATGCGATACTCCCCAAAATATTGACACATCACATTATGTGTGAAAAGGGGTTCAGACATCGATCTTACATGTAGCTCTGAACAAAGGATTTGGTCTCTTAATGTAGAGCAGGTTTATTTTCAATAGATTTCAGTCAAGGAAGACTGAAAGACTCAACCAGATATGAGTTTTGAAGTCATAAAGACCTGGGATTGACCTTGTTTCTGTCAGATATTGCTGTTTGATCTTGGAAGTTATTTGACTTCCCTGCTCTTATTTCCTCCTTTATAAAATTAGGGTAATGATCCTACCAAGTGGAACTATTCAACACATTGAAGAAAGTAATATATGTAAAAATCTTGGGGG
>NW_006359525.1:0-663 GCF_000327345.1 Myotis davidii
CATATTCAAGTGTTTAACAATATATTCAAGACATGATATCCTGCTAATATAATATGTATTATCATAATGAAAACAATGAAAAATAACCATATAACTAATTTGTTATACCTGTCTGAGCATCATTCATTGAGATAAATTTGAGGTAACTGTTCATCATTGCCACATCACATTTGTCATAGACCCAGAAAACAGGCAAACTGTATGCCTGAATGCAGAAAAGGGACATGACACCTAGACTGTGGAATATAAAGTTGGATGATTGAGAAATGACTGGCCTTTCAGGTAACGTAATTAGAGACTTACATAAAAGAGTAATAAAACACATGATCTTGTCAGCTTGATATCCATGGTTGGTTATCAGGGGACTGAAGGACAAATCTTGAAGGGACTAGTATTGTCTTAAGAACTAAAACTTAGCTGGATTTCATGGAATTTTGCAAGAGGCTAACATCTTTCCTGGGAGGCCAACGTAAGTACAGCAATCTTAGATAAAATAAACTTTACCTCACATCAATGGTCCAGAAAAATACTAAGTTAGCATCCTGAAACTGAGGATAGTTTCACAAGGGGATATGAAGAGAGCCAATAAAAGCAAATAGATATAGTACCTTATTGTTCATCAACAACAATACATTTAATCTAATAAAAGAGAAACATGCAAAT
>NW_006359526.1:0-663 GCF_000327345.1 Myotis davidii
CCCGATCCCGCAGGCCAGGCCGAGGGACTCCACCTGTGCATTAATTCGTGTACCAGGCCTCTAGTTTCTAATATAACTACAATGAAACATTCCAAAAGTCAAAGTTATGTTCCCAGTAAAAATTATAATTTCCCTCTAGCAAGGTCAGTGGTGGGACTAAGGTTCTTTAGGATTCTCCAGAGAAGGACCAAGAGAGAATAAGTCTAAAATGAGTCCAATAACTCCTTGGAAGGTTCCGCTTAATTTAATCATGAAGACAAGAGAATTAATAAAATCTAATTAATTAAGGAAAATTGACTTTTATCACTAACAGTATGGCTCAATTTCTTGGGATAACAAAGGCATTTAATCCATGGAGACATGCTCACCAAAGTGTACCATCTCTCTCAAAATGTTCGAAATCATAATTTATCCAAAGGCCCAAATAAAGACTATTTCCCCTAGTTACCATGATCACATTTCCACTCATAACATTTCTGCATTTAAATCAACTCTAATATTTATAGCCAATAGAATGCTCTACACATTGCTGTCTCAGTAGGAATTTAACTATGTATTTACTAGTATATGATCTGACTTCCCTTCCAAATCCATCTAACTGTGGTAATTAAACCTCTTAAGACCCATTGCTATACAGGGTGGGTCAAAAGTAGGTTTATAGTT
>NW_006359527.1:0-663 GCF_000327345.1 Myotis davidii
ATACAAGAATAAACTCTGTGTTTCTCATACTCAAATCTGCCAGCCTATGTTACTCCACCTTGTATATTACTACAGGTATCTTCCAGAAAGTATCTGTGTAATATTTAGTACAAACACTTGTGGTGCATTGCAAAGTCCTGCTTCAGTCGATGGATTCTGGGCCTATGACCTTCTTTACTCTCTTTCAATGGGGATTGACCTATATCATGATCTATCAGATTCCAGGGAATACAATATTCTCATTGCCAATTGAGCATCCCTGTACCTTTTGGTAATTATATCTTGTCTCTAACAGTTGAACACCACCACCTTGCCCTGCCATTGGAGAGTCCCCTTACTGGTACTCTCTGCCCTATGCCTGCAATGTTTCCAGGAAGCACAGGTCCATCGCAGCATGTCTACTTAACTGATGCAGCCTGCAGAGCAGAGCCAATACCAATGTTGTTAAGATGCTCAGTCTCTCTGCCAACATATACCTCCTTATCCTAGGAGTGCCCTATCGGCCTTCCTAGAACACATAGTCAAGTGATGTTTTCTCAGGTTTTACGTAATAAATCCATTCTCTTCCATGAACCCTTTGGCCCTTCCCTCAGTACTGTGGCACCGTAGCCCTGCCATCTCCATGGCATTTACTGTTAACCATCATTTCAAAGCTGTAAGGAG
>NW_006359528.1:0-663 GCF_000327345.1 Myotis davidii
AAAAAGTTAAATAATTTCCCAATCTGGCAGCCAGAAAGAGCCAGAACTAGAGCATGAACTCCAACAATTCATTTCTGTGGCTGCTCTTACCCACTCTGCTGTAATTCCCGCCTATGTCTAAAAGCCTCAAACCACAATAGAAAATCTTGGTCATTCTGTTTCATTAGAATCTTCAGTCATTGGATGACATACTAATGAATAATTAATACTTGTGGAACATTGACTCTGTATAATTATACATATTAAACCATTTAACTCTCACACTAACCCTATGAAGTTGGTACTGATATTATTCCCTGTTTATAGGTGAAGCACAGAGATGATAAGAAACTTGTCCATGGTCAAACAGTTAGCAGATGGCTGAGGCTGGCTTTGACCCTAGGGAATCTGGATCCAGAGTTGTGCTCTTTATCAGTGAGTAACCCGGTCAATGACTGAAAGTGTAGAGCAGCAGGCAGAATCCTGTTATTAATTCAAAAGTCTAGACTTGTTCACTAAACTAACTGTGTTATCTTGGGCCTCAGTTTCTTCATCTGTAAAATAGGCATTTTCCAATGAACCTGCCAGCTCTGTAATTCTGCACTTTAGCATGTCTGGAGAATAATCATTGCAGCCTCAGGAACAAGTGGGTAGCAAACATAAAGATTTTAGGAATTTGAAGAG
>NW_006359529.1:0-663 GCF_000327345.1 Myotis davidii
CTTTTTACTAAAACGCTTTACTAGTAGGTGCAACCTGACATTTTGACGAATTAATTGGATTTTAAGTTTAAATTTAGAGAAACTAATCTTTGACTAATACAGCCAAAGACCTCTTAGAGCGATACTTTAGCTGTTTTGAAGAGAGAGAAAAAAAAAATCATCGAGAGCCTTATCCATATGTTGAAATCAGTGAGTTATTGTGTTTGTTGCTTAAGCATCACGCTCAACAAACTGGGAGACGTGCTCACAAAATAACTTATTCCCCTGGTCTCGGAGCACGTTACATTTCCTGGCCTCGTGGATCAGGAGGAAATTATATCTCCTGTCCTGATTGCAGAGCCCAGAGAGGCCGGTACCGTGAGGCACCTGGTCTGTTGTTTTGGTCAACGAGGGAGACAAACCCTTGAGCAGCTGTCTAGGACGTGGGTACGCGTCCTGCTCTCGGTCTGCGGCTTGAGGTGGCCTTGACCTTGACAGCATTCGAGACGAGAGAAATGATTGATTGGCCTGCAGGAGGCTCAAGGGCGTTGGGGCCCCTGAGACGTCTCAGAACAGTTGTCTGGCTTGACAGATGTTTCCCGTGACATTCAGAGTTCTTCCTGTCTGTGGGGTCTCGTCCACCGGCCTGGACCAGGTGGGATTCTATCAGGGAATTTTTTTTAA
>NW_006359530.1:0-663 GCF_000327345.1 Myotis davidii
CACATCTCATAGTTTAATTTTTTAGAGAAATAAAAAGTATATCCACTTCCTCACTTATTTGATAGCTCTCTAAGTACATAAAAACATATTCTCGTGTGTCTATTAAGTTTCTCAGAGCTTACTTCCAGGCTTCAACATCCTAATAGCCTTCCTTTGGGGTACTTCAGATAACTAATGACTCCCATAAGCACAGTATCCTAAATATAGTTAATTGTGGAATGAGTTATCCTTTCTACAAATAACAGGACACATACACTTTTTCTTTTGCCAAAATAAAATAAGACATGTATGTTTTGACTCACCGATACGTGTGAATATTTCCCTATGCTAATGAATCTCTGCCTTACATACATTAAGTGCTACACTGAATTTCATTGCAAAATTTATTGTAATCTGTTCAGCCATCTGTTTGATATTTGCGTTATTTCCAACTTATTTTTTGATCATCAGCATCATTATACATACAATCATTTTATTAGCCTAAACTTACAGAAATGGAATTGCTGGGCCAAAGAGTAAACACTTATGAAAGTGTTTGATAAACACAGTCAAGATTCTAAAAAGGTATGCAAATATATGCTCTCACCAATACTATCTTGGCAATTAAATTTGTGTTACTCCAATAGTTAATTCTTTAAAAAATATGTTTTTATTGATTTCAGA
>NW_006359531.1:0-663 GCF_000327345.1 Myotis davidii
TTTTTTTTAAATATTGTGCCCAAAGAAAACCTTTGGTTATGAAACTTCTAATTTAGAAATAATTATAATACACTATTGATGACAGGATATTCGGTTAATTTATATGTTACTTTGGTATTCTCTATAAATTATTTCTTGAGACTTAGTCATACTTTCCTACTATGTACCAGGCACTTTACAATCACCATCTCATTTAATGGCCAGAGTAACCTGCTGAAATTAGTCTTCAACCATTTTATTGGTTGAAGAAACTAAAGTTCAAAGAAGTAAATTAATTTTTGAGGTCTAGTAAGAAATAGGTAATTAATTTATATAAAGACCTGAATACCTTCAAAGTCTATACTCATTCCACTAAATTTCAAAGCTGTTACAATCTTCCAACAAGGTACCTAAATAAAGTAGACATGTCAAAGATTATATCAAATAGCTCCCTGTGAGTTTCAAATTTTATGGCAGTCTCATGGAAACCATGCAGCAACTTCATTTCTTTAATATGACTTTTTTTCTGTCCTTTTCATTCAAACTGGCCTCATCTGCAAGCTGATTCACCCACGGTCCCCTTCCTTGCATGTGTCTGCAGGACAATTAGGTTCTGGTCAGTATCAAACAGTTGTAGGAACAAAGCCTTGGTTGGGTCTGTTAACCCAAAGAGAAAGTTTTAGT
>NW_006359532.1:0-663 GCF_000327345.1 Myotis davidii
ACACACACACACGCTTTGCCCAGGCTGCCTGCACTTGGAGCAGGGGTGGTCTCTGCGTCAGAGAGAGAGGGTGGAATGGCTTTTAAAATCTATACATCTTCACATCCTCTTGTTTTTCTTGCAACATACTAATCTGAATCTCTGTTCTTTAGTTTTCCATTGTGTAGCTTTCATTGCCTGCATCCCATGGTGTGCTTTAACACATTTCTCTGTCCTCTGCAATTCCTGAAGATTAGGAGTGGGATCTGCAGCTTTGATCAGATTCACGACGTTTTCTATCTCACACCCTCCAGTGAGACTGTGGCCGATATCCTCATTAGCTGCCCCCTATTGCCAACACCTCAGCAAGGAAACATTAACTCATTTCTCTTAAGAGAGCACTGTCCAGCCACATGTGAGCCAAGGCTGTTTCTCCTGCACACATGGCTTGGACTCAACTCCTTGTGACCCATAAACCCTGACACCACACAACTTGCCTGTGGCTTAGAGTGGCTGTCCTATCCCCTGCCAGGTGGCTGCCACAATTCCAGGTCCTGGGGATTGTCACAGCTCCCTGCTGACACAGAGGGCTCGGGGATTTCAGTTTGGCCTCACCATTCTAGGAAATTGTCGTTTCCCTCATCCTTTCCCTTCTCATCCTATATAATAAAACACTAATATGCA
>NW_006359533.1:0-663 GCF_000327345.1 Myotis davidii
TCTCTCTCTCTCTCCCTCTCCCTCTCTCTCCTATTTTCTCTTCTGTCTCTCCCCTGCTCCCTCCCTTCTTTCCACAACAAACATAATAATAATAGTGGTGGAAATTGAGGTGGAGAGGGCAAGCAGGAAAAGGTCTCCAGGGCCCAAAATAATAGGATAAGAGGATGGAAAGCTACACAAAGTTTAATGACTTTCCATTGTAAGGTGTTTCTTTCACAACCAAATGAAAGAATCTTTGTTTTGTCAAGCCTAGAGGATAGCTCTTGTGTCTACTTTCTATACAATCCATGGAATTCTTCTGCAAAGATCTAGTTAAGGAGAAGACAACTTATTAAATGAAGGGTAATGGGAAAAGGAGCAAATGCCAAAAAAAACAACAACAACAACAAAAAACACAACAGTAAGTATAGAAGATGCCCAAAGGAGGTTCAATATAAGCAGGCGTTTGGTACCCAGATTAAAAAAAACAACCTATAAATTATATAATTTAATGACAGCATATTTAAAGTACAGAAGTATATGTGAAGATTCAACTCATGATACCTTTCAGAAAAAATAAAATAAAACTTAAAAACTATTTTATTAGGTCATGTGTGGAAAAAAGTTGACCTGCAATGGTCAACATTGAGACACATCATCCTATATAATAAAAGGCTAATATGC
>NW_006359534.1:0-663 GCF_000327345.1 Myotis davidii
TAAGGGGTCCCCTGTCCTCTTTTTTGTTCCTCTCTGTTCTCCGCTCAATGAGACCTTGCCCTGGAGGGTCACTCGCCTTTGCATATACAGCAGCGTTAACTGACATGGTAGATAAGAACTTTTTAGGGCTTCAAACCACAGTGGTGGTTGCAATTCTCCCCTCTCCCGTGACCCCTTGTGGACATTTTCTATTATGTGCCTTTTGATGAACTGACTTTAAAGATAAGTGAAGTTTTCTTTTACTATTTTCAAGATTTTCCCCAGAAAAATCTTCATCTGTCAGTAAGAGAGCTTTGTTTGGAGGTGGTTTTGGAGAGAGACACAGAACATTTCTAATTTGAATACAATTAAGTCTATTTTCAAGGAAAATTCTTTTGCTTTGGAATTTAATTCTGTCGTGTGTGTGTGGCTATAGTTTTGGTATATTGAGAGCAGAGTGAACCTTAGACCGCAGCTTCCCGAAGCCCAGTTGACCTCCAGTTTCTCCTGATTTTACAACCAATGACATCAGTGCTATGTGGGTAAAATCCAAGTGTTGAGGAGCCAACATGATCTCTGCCCTGTGTGGGAGCAGACACGAATGCAGCAGTAGCAGTCATGTAAGGATGTTGAGCTGATCATAATTTTTTGATTTGTTTTGTTAATCCTCACCAGAGGATATTT
>NW_006359535.1:0-663 GCF_000327345.1 Myotis davidii
CATGACACCACCTAGACTTTTATTATATAGGATGGGAAATAAGTGGTAAGAGGCACCATTTGAATTAAAGTCATTGTAAGCCAACATTTTGCTATATCTTTAGCATAGTGCCCATGTAAAATATTTTTTCATGTTTATTACTGCATTAGAAATATTTCTCTAAAGATACAAGAATGTGTTCTGCAGGTATAATTTTCTGTAAGAGATAAAAATGCATTCAGAAACAGCAAAAGTTTCGGTTTAATTTTCAAATTCAATTATTTCCCTTTGCTACGTCTGGGATCTTCTAGGCTTTTCAGTGGCCTCCAAGCTAGTTCCCATCTTAATCTAATCCAAATTTCTGATTAAGTTTCAAAGATAATATGAAAACTAGATTTCAGTGGGAAAGTGCAGTTAGTCCTAACTCACTTGGTGACATTTCTTCATCATTCAGTCAGGTCAGGATAACTGGGTGCAGTTCTGTGAATACAAGCATTGAGCTCACTCTGTAAAGAGCCACAGTGAAACCTCACAAAATCAAAGTCTATGAGTATATTAATATTGCCATTATTAATGATAAGAAGAAAATAAAATTAATATTTAAAAAGAATCTGCATTTTATAAAATATTCTCAAATTTAACATGCTCTGTAATGAGCCATGCTATGAAGCATCATCCTATCTA
>NW_006359536.1:0-662 GCF_000327345.1 Myotis davidii
GAGCCGCAGTTTGCCGACCACAGATCCAGGGGATTCTGACTCAGTAGATGTGTGAAGCTTGGTAAATAATTATTTTCAAAGAAATTAACTTATAATTTTCAGGCTTTTAAATTTGCTAACTGACATAGGTACACCATTGGCCCGTATATCGCCCGCTTTTTATTTACTTTTAAAAATATAATGGACCCTCTTGAAACCACCACCATCACCATCATCCCACCCCCAACCCGAGAGGTAGGACATTAGCAATACTTAACATCGTCTCTGCACACCCCTCCTGTCTCATCCAGGGGCCCTTCTCTCGGGGCTAACCACTATGCTCAATGGTCTATTTCCTCTTCCTTTTCCCATTGGTTTTATACCTAAACTATATTTAGTTCATTAAGGTCTCTCCTATTCCTACATGGAAATACATTTCATTCATTTTCGATACTGTATAATATGCAGTTGTGTAAGTACACCATACTTTATGCTTTCTGTTATCCACGAACATCTGGCCTGCTTCAATATTTTGCTGCTATAAGCAATGCTGCAATGAGCATTGTTAATTCTTACACAAGCCTCCAGCTACACGCATGCTACCCTTTCATATGTAGGAATGAAAATAATAGGTCATAGGGAATTTGGATGTTCAACTTTACACGATAGTATAAAATTGTTTT
>NW_006359537.1:0-663 GCF_000327345.1 Myotis davidii
GGCACTATGGAAAACAGTATGGAGTTTCCTCAATCTGGACCATTCTTCCTGAATCTTTTGAAGAAGTTCTTCCATACCTGAGGATGGTTTGAGTGCCATTTATATGTTCCCATAGCCACTCTGTGTGTATCTCATTAATGTACCTTTGAAGTCTTTTCTACCTATTTTCTGGTCTGCCTTCTCCACCAGATGGAAAACTCCTTGGCCTGGAAGTATATTGTTAATCATCATATTCCCAATATGTAGCACAATGACCAGGATAAAATAGATATTTATTGACTATTTGCTAAATATACTTTGAAGCTATGTGTGCAAGAACAGTGTATCCCCCAATTACAGAAATACAGAAATACATTTCAAAGAGAGCATCCTCAACTGTTTTTGTGGTGTATACATTACATCCAGTTAATATTGTATGAAGTTTCATAAAATAAAATATTTGGAAAATGCATTGATCAGATACCATAACACATTTCTGTCAGCATTTCCTTGTCCATTTGTTTACAAATGTTTACATTACTCAAAACTATTCTTTATATCTATAATTTCATAGCCTCAGTCTGAGAATCTAGGTGAATTTTGATGACATTTTTAGCAACAATGACGAGTGATACTACAGATTCACTAAAGTAATTGCAGCCCTAACCGGTTTGGCTCAGTGGA
>NW_006359538.1:0-663 GCF_000327345.1 Myotis davidii
TTGTGGACTCGATCCCCACTGTGGGGCGTGCAGGAGGCGGACATGGGGGGGCACGGACACGTTGGGGGCGCCTACCGCGGGCAGGATCTGGGACTGCGAGATGATGCTGTTGGGCAAGCTGTTCTGCCTGCTCTCGGTCGTCACCTCCGCCCAGGTCACCTGGAAGCCGGTCACGGGCGGGTCGAGGTTGGTCTGGGCCGTCGTCCAGGCGAAGTGGCCGGTGACATTCCCATCCTGGACGGCGAAGGAGGCGGAGAGGTCCTGGGGCGTGGCCAGCACTTTGGGGAGGTCGGGACCTGTCGGGATGGGAAGGTGGGGCCGGTGAGGCGGGGGACCGGGCACTCGGGGTGCCTTCCGGGCAGGGGGTGTAGGTGGCCTGGCGTGGGCAAGGCTGGTGCAAGGTGATCTGCGTCTCGTCTTGACTCGTCAGTAGGCGCAGTCTCCAGGGACCAGCACTGTGATGGACAGGGATGGCCATGGAGCCGGCCCTGGGTCAGGGCCACCCCGTGCAACCTGCTGCCCCTCCATCCCCTGGAGTTTCTTCTCAGAATCCGGGGGCGGGAGGTGGAGGAAGGATTCGAAATCGGTCAGGAGGTGGCCATCTCTCAGAGGAGAGAAAAGGACTGCGGTAGGAGGGTCGGTGTGGAAGGTGTTAGAAGCTCC
>NW_006359539.1:0-663 GCF_000327345.1 Myotis davidii
AAAATATCCTCAGGTGAGGATTTTTAAAAAATACTAATCACTAATAAGCCCCTGAAAAGATGATCAACATGATAAGGTGTCAGGAAAGTAAAAATTAAAATCACAAAGAGATGCTATTCCACGAGTATTAAGATGGCTATAATTAAAAAGATAGACAATAGCAAGTGTTGATGAAGATGTGGAGAAAAAGGTTGAACCCTCATATATTGCTAGTGGGAATATCATATTTGTAGCCACTTTGTCAGTTTCTCAAATAGTTAAACATATACTAATGACTCAGCTTCTAGATATAAACCCAGCTCTACTCCTAGGTATATTTAGATACAAATGTTCATAACAGTGTTATTCATAAGAGACAAAAAGTAGAAACAACATTAATGTTCATCAACTGATGAAGGAATAAAATGTGGTTTACTCATGCAATGGAATATTATTCAGCAATTAAAAGGAAAGAAATACTGATAACATGATACAACATGGGTGAACCTTAAAAACAGTATGCTGCCCTAGCTGATTTTGGCTCAGTGGATAGAGCATCTGCCCACAGACTCAAGGGTCCCAAGTTAATTCTGGTGAAGGGCATGTACCTCAGTTTCAGGCTCAATACTGGCCCCAGGTTAGGGTGCATGTAGGAGGCAACCAATCAATGCTTCTCTCTCACAT
>NW_006359540.1:0-663 GCF_000327345.1 Myotis davidii
ATATATATATATATATATACTCTTCTGCTTCTCCACCTCCTGCTCCACTGTGAGCACCTTTAAGAATATATAAATAATTGAACATTCAAGGAGAGTGATGCTCACTATCACGCTTGCCTTAGGGTTTTATATATTCCTTGTGGAAGCCTTGAATCTAGAGAGGAGAAAAAAATGAGAAAATATGGGCTTGGAGAGATCTGTTCTTTGAATTTTATAGAAGAAGTCAAAATCCTTATGTTTAAATTCTATCTGCCCTTGTGCCTCAGATCCAGGTACATGGCTGGTCTTGTGAGCCCGTCCCTTCCACCTTGGCCCCGAGCAGCTGTAGAGCTCATTTTGTATGTAGTTTGGGTCATCTTTGTGGGATCCCATATCTAGGTTACTATTCAGGCCTGGCATGGAGAGCCTGGTAATTGGGTTTCTGTGACTTAGAGACACTTTTGGGCTCTGGCTATAAAAAGCCATTTCCCCTGCAGACAGAAAGAAGCATATAGATGCACTAAGGTTAGTGGCATTGCTGAGAGAGGAAATACGGAATGAGAAATAAAACAATAGACTGCTCTTTATTTTTCCTGAGCCGAGTGCAATGAAATCAGAACCAGAAATGCTTAGAATTGGTGAATGATGCAGACATTGGCCTTGTCTTTAAAGCAGGTTTTCTGG
>NW_006359541.1:0-663 GCF_000327345.1 Myotis davidii
ACATAACACTGAACATTGTGGGTACAGGGATTAGGTCCCTGGGACAGAACAGGAGCTCAAAAAAGTTGGTGGGACTGAAGCTTTGGGGTGGTTTTGGTGTCCATATTCATATATGGTTCCCACCCTAATCCTTCTAAAATTTGCTTCACTACTTTTTGAAAGTGGCACAGTATTTTCTGGCCACAATAAAATTGCTCCTCATAGCATTTTAGAGTTCCCCCAAAAGAGGGACTTTCCCAATGGAATTCATGCATCTCACTGGATCTTCACTAGGCAGTTGGAGCTATAATGCCCATTTTAGAGGTGGAGAAACTGAGGCCCATGGAGAGGAGGGGTCATGCCCCAATTTCAAAATCTAAATGACCCCCCTCCCCACACAGTAACCTCACCTCACGAAGGATGAAGGAGCCAGGAACATCAGAGCTGAGTTCCATCTCCCTCTGCCCCAATCCCACTCCTTTTGGTCAGGGAACAGCCTTATGTGCCGATACTCACCGTGGCATCTTCAGAAGCAGAGGCGATTTCAAAGTCGTCAAAAGGGTTCCACTTGATGTCTAAGACGTTCCCTCTGTGCCCGCAGACCTTTGGGTAGTGGGGGTCCAACTTCCCTGTCTGCAAAACAATGCCCGGGAGGAGTGAGGGGAGAGGGGGCTAATTCCACTT
>NW_006359542.1:0-663 GCF_000327345.1 Myotis davidii
ACCTCCTTCATGTTCCTGTGGCTTTAACTTTAAATGGACTACTGATGCTAGTCTTTTTCTCTTCAGCCCTGATCTCTTTCTGGCCTCCTGTTCTTTCGATATCCTTTCATTACCCCAACTTTCTGCCTGGAATTTTCCACCCTTTGGCGTTTTCTCTCTTGAGATGCTTATGTAACTGTTTACTTTGGTGACTTATTCCATTAGTTCCTCTCTGGACAAGATGATTTCCCTAATCTCCTTTACATCCCAGGGCTCCTGAATTCATAATTTGGATTCCTGTTGCCTCTTAAAGTCATTTGTGTCAATCATTTCTTAATAGAATTTATATTTTTCTACCTATTAACTGCTTCCCTTGTGAGAATTTATACTGAATCAAAATGCCATGTGTCCTCGGGAAACTCATTTTTCTCTCCAGTTGAAGTTTACTACTCTGAAAATGAACATTCCTGACCCTTAAGTTGCCTTCTAGCCCTGAAGCTCTTTGTCTGTCTTAGTAAATGATCTTGAGGTTTAACAGTCATTGCAGAAGCAGTCAGCAAATATGAAATTCGGTAAATGACTTCCTTTGTCACTTTCACAGTTGGGTGTCTGTCCTGTTTCTATGTGACAATCCTCCAATATTCTCCAACTCATAGGTTTCTTTCTTTTTTGATTTTTATCCTC
>NW_006359543.1:0-663 GCF_000327345.1 Myotis davidii
TGTGTGTTTGTGTGTGTGTTTGTGTGTGTATGTTGTATTTTGAGTCCCCACAGTTATTTTTAAATATGAGTTATGCAGGAAGAATAGTTGGGGATATAACATGGTAATCAACTTTTGCTTTAAAAATATATGTAAGGCAAAGAGGGCTGAGTGGATTAGCTCCTTCTAAGGTCACTCATTTCCCTGAAATATTTGGCAATAGTTTAAAAGGCTGCTACCTACTGATGAAAATGCCAGCGTAGCAAATCAGTCAGAGTCCTGAGTTAGGGAAATCAGGCTGATTGCACTTGGCTCTGTAATTTAGTGACGCCTGTACACAAAGTTTGGTGCAAAGTGCACGTGTTTGAGGTTTAAAGACATGGACTTGGATCTCTGCACTGTTTACTACCTATGAAATCAGTCACCTGGTCTACTTAACCTCCTTAATTCTTACCTTTCTTATCTGTAAAAACGGGATTATTGTAATTTACTTCTAAGTGATTTGAAAACATAATTGAGATATATAATATGTTTTTAAAAATACTTGGCAGATAGTTGGTTTTCAATTGTTTTCTTTTTATGCCACTCCTATTGGAGGGATTATAAAATTAAACTACAAGTTGAAATTTGTTGAAAGCATATTATCTACTTGCTGATTTTCCTTTGTGACATTTCATTCATTGC
>NW_006359544.1:0-663 GCF_000327345.1 Myotis davidii
TTTTGCTGATTGATAATTGCAGTATTTTCTCTGAAACCTCTTCATTGACCAACGATTGATAAATGAAGACTACTCCTAGGCCAGTTAACTTTAATCACCATCTTTAAAGGAGGAAAAGGTTTGTGGAAGTCTTAGAATTAATGTTTCTGCACCACTAGTGAATTCGCTTATTGAACAGTAATTCTGAGCCTAAGGCAATTTCTAGGTCCCTTTGATGTATTTTTATTTAAGCTTTAATTAAGACCTACTGCGTGCCAGCTACTATTGGAGGAGTTTGGGATACATCAGTACGTAAACCAGACCAAGTTTGAGGACACGGACCTAGAATCTATGAAGTAAAATATGTAGTGTCTCAGATGAAGATAAATTGCTACAGAGAAAAAGAACACCAGGTAAAAGGATAGAAATTATGTGTGTTGGCGTGGGGGCCACATGTGATTCTGTTTTAGATAAAAAAGGCACCCTGAGGAAGCCACCTTTCCTCAGAGATTCATTGCATAAATAAAGCTGATTCTAGAAATGACTGTGATCTTGACAAAGGAACTCTAATTTATTATGTATTGATTGCTTTTAATTATCTGACTTCATTACCTTTTAAGTAACATTAAAAGAACTTTATCTGATCTTACCTAGTTTAATGAAACCAGCAAAATATGTATAATG
>NW_006359545.1:0-663 GCF_000327345.1 Myotis davidii
CGCTTGCGTCAATAGACGCTTATGGCGTATAGTGGGTTAATAATGTACATCCGAGTCCTAGCAGAGGGGTTGGTCTGATGGCCTGTTCCTGCGTTTACTCTGATTAAATGTATTTTCACAGAGAAAAGCATCAGATCCAACTCGATTTACAAATCGGGGAGGAAATCTTCTGAAAGAGGAAAAGCAACGAGCCAGGCTCCAGAAAACACTCCCTAAGGTAATAGTGTTAATAGTTTTGGTGCTTGACTACAAAATACCTCACTTTTTGTGGATTCTTTGCTTTGAATCATTTGCCCCAAACTGTCTTCTCTTTCAAGGGTTAGGCAAAGATAAAGAACACTGACCGTACTGGTATGAGCAGCTGTATGTCAAGGTGTGTTAGATTCTAGCACAGCCGTTAACAGAATACCACCGACTGGGCGGCCTGAACAAAGACATGTATTTTCTCACAAGTCTGGGGGCTGGGAGTCAGGTCAAGGCCTAGGCAGGCTGGTTTCTTCCGAGACTTGTAGGTGGTTGTCCCTCCCTGTCTTCACACGTTAGATAAAACCACATTCCTCAATACCGGAGGTTAGACTTCAGCATATGGATGGGGTGGGGAGGGGGCACAGTTCAGCCGATAACACTGAGCAAGCTCTATCTTTAGCAAGTTCTGTGGGCTTA
>NW_006359546.1:0-663 GCF_000327345.1 Myotis davidii
ATCCATCTGGACAAGAACTCAGGAAAGAAATCATCCTTGTATCCTGCTCAGGAAAAACCACCCGACTCAATAGAATCATGACTAAATGTGATTAATCCCAGAAATGTAAGGTTCGGTTAACATTGCAAAATCAATAGATGTAATTCAGTGTATTAGCAGAAAAATTATGTGTACATATATAAATTTGACCTATATATATGACAAATACCTAATTGAAAAGCAGGCACTTGAAAATATGCTCAATATTACTTACTGTCAGAGAAATGCAAATTGAAAGCACAATATCACTATATATTAGAATTTCTAATATTAAACAATATTGACAACTTAAAATATTGTGCTAGATGTTTGGAACTCTCACACATTTATGCAAATTTAAAATGATACAACTACTTTCGAAAACAATTTGGTACTTTCTTACAAAATTAAACACTTCCAGGATTTTTCCTCTTGAAGAAAAATCATACCTTGTGACCATACACAAAAAATTATGCATAAATGCTCATAGCAGCTTTACTTATAAAAGAAAATTTAAAATAACTCAAATATTCATCAATATATGAATTTGTGAATAAATTTTGGCATATTCATACAACTGAATACTACTTAACATAAATAGAAACAAGCTATTGACTAATTCACACACAATGAATTAAAAAAAAA
>NW_006359547.1:0-663 GCF_000327345.1 Myotis davidii
GGAGAAAGATAGTAAGTTCTTTTTAAGACACGTAGAGTTTGAGAATTCAGCAACAAATGTGCTACCAAATCTCTGTCAGGTAATATAATTTAGTGGCATCCACACTGCCCACAAAGTAGAAGCAGGAGTTGCCCTGATGCCAGACAGTTTAGGTCCTCCTATATATGTCCCTGGTTAAAAAAAAAAAAAAAAGTAGAAACAGGAGTGTCAGCGTTGAGGTCCTATAGAAGGGAGATGAAGAAATGAGTAAATGAGTAGCAGCTAACAGAAATAATGGTGGATATCTGGCAAGGTCTTCATTGTAAGCAATTAATATAACACTTAGCATAACTTTTCATCTAAAATCATAGGTCCTTTTATTTTTTGATAGATTAGATAGATAGATAGATGTTTCTTTGGAAAATAATATGTGCAAAATATAAATTTCCACAAATAGGGGAAAACCTCTCTCATGGCAATCACTGTTATAAGCTTTTTATGACCAAGTTGGATACTTAAAAGGACCAATGCCAATGGCTATAACAAATACAAAATGTGCATGTCCTCTGACCCAACAATTTCCCTCCCAATTTATCTGAGAGATCTACTTGTATATTCACAAAGGTGAATGTACAAAGGTATTCGTTACGACATTATCAGTAGTATAAGGCTGAAAGGGAACTA
>NW_006359548.1:0-663 GCF_000327345.1 Myotis davidii
TTGTTCAAGAAAGGTTTACTTTATTTGGGGTTTCTTACCTTAACGTCCCTTCCAGTAAGAGGAAGGAAAATTGTGTTTGTTGAAAGCTAGACACTGTAGTAAATTCTTTAAACTCCATAGCTATCTTATGAAGAAGATGTTGTTACCCTAATTTTATAGATGAAGAATCTGAACTGCATAGAGATTCATACATTTTTCAGAATTGCACAACTAGTAAATAGAAGGCCAAGGAATAAGCCATGTTCTGTCTGACTTTAAAGCCCATTTGTGATGTCTTTTAGCAGTTATAATTATGGACTGAGATTATAGTTGAGTTATTCTGGATATTTCTGTTTCCCTTGGCAACATGTGCCAGATCACTTATTCTTTTATTAACACCATCTAAAGAGACTATATCCTTCAACAGATTCTGGAGACTTCTATAATTTTCAGTGGCCAAAAACAGTAAGAAATACATTTTCATGGAGGCACTTACATATATATTTTGAGCATTCTTTTTTTTCCCCCTTCTGAATACAAGGCAGGCTATGAGAGACTAATCTGGAATTACTGCTATCCAGCAGTCACTTCTCTGCAAGATACCATGTCAGGAATGGGGAACCTTTTTTCTGCCAAGATCCATTTGGATATTTATTTGCAGGCCATACAACATTATCAATTTAA
>NW_006359549.1:0-663 GCF_000327345.1 Myotis davidii
CCCCACAATTTACACGGTCCTCTGGGGTTAGTGCTTCCATTTTCACGGTTTAAAGGGCTAAAACTATGCTGAAGACTCACAGTCTGGTTCTCTTTCCCATATTTCTGTGATGAGCTTCAGACCATACATGTTACTATCCACTGAACGCCATTATTTCCAGAAACTGCATCATCTATACCATCGTGCCAGCTCCCAAGGTAACCAAACCAACCAACCAAAAGATTTGCGTATCCTATTCCATGTCTAGATTTAGAGACCTAAGTGTGATTCTTGAATCTTCCCCATCCCCATTCTATCTACAAGGGCTACAGTGTCTACTTCTTAAAAATTCTGAAATTATTTCACCATCTTCCCATTCTCCGCTAGTGTGGGGTACCATTATCTTTGCTCAAATGCCTATAAGGCCCAGATATCTCCTTATCATCTATACTTCTAATCTATATAACCTTACACTTATAAAATTTTCTCTCATATGCAAATATAATCTTACTTCCATTGCTATTAAGTTGTATTTTGTCCAGGAAAAAGGTAATAAAATTTCCTTAAAGAGAAAGACTAAAATACTTAGTCACCCTGGAGAATTCTTGAAAAACACACTTCTTTTAAGGTTAATACTTCACCAAACTCACCTCCTCTGCCTTTTTTGCTCCTCTCTTCCCTCAC
>NW_006359550.1:0-663 GCF_000327345.1 Myotis davidii
ACTTTCTGTGCTATTTACAAATAATCTTTCTTTCTCTATGAGCTTCAAAAAAAGGTCCAAACTCTAACACTAACACCCCAACTGTACGGCTAACCTAATATCCTTAACGACACAGCTCCTGTTCACCATTCCAATTTCATCTCTCTCACACGACTTTCAAATCTCACACACACCAGACACGAGAAGTACTTTCAGTTCCTAGACCGCTCCATGACACATGCTTCATGACACGTCTGGGGGTTCTGTGCTTGCGGGTCCCCGGCTGACATGCCCTGCGCCCGGCCACCACTTAGGTGATGGCTGGTGTTCAGTCCGGTGCTACCGGTTCTGGAAGCCCTCTACTCACAACAGTCTTTCGTCTCCCAGTGAGCTCCCGCCAGGCTGTCAGCTGCCCTCGTAGGTGCGTCCACAGCCCCTGAATGTGCCCCTCGGAATGCGGCTGCTGGCTGACCTGCAGGTCCCCTCACCGAACTGTGACTGCAACGCCAGCTCCGACACATGACCCAGTAGTACTCAGTGACTGCTCCCTGAATGAAAGAACAGTGAGAGTCTCGGGTACTAGCAGATCACAGGCAACATGAAATGCTTATATGTACCTACACACATGTAGTGGTGCAGCATCTTTAACTAGAGGGGTGTGTGTGTGCGTGTGTGTGTGTGTGT
>NW_006359551.1:0-663 GCF_000327345.1 Myotis davidii
TAATGAGAAATCTCTAGACTATAAGAGAGAAGACCATTGAGACTTTTATAAAGACAACTCAATTTTCAGTACAATCTCAATGTGATGTGAGTACAGTAGTCATGTAGGAAAGAGCGTCAAACAGCTCAGCAATTCAAACTCCTCAACATAAACAAACCCTCTGGTAGGGGGACCACCTCAGGGATTCTGAACCCCCAAAGAGACTCTCAATTATTCTGAATCAAGAAACTTGAAGCATCTGCAAGCATTTTCAACCCATCATCATCCAGCTTCAGTGCCCACAGTTTTCTCATAGGAATTCCCAGGACCAGATTTGGAAACTGCTCCCTGCCTATTTCTTCTGGGGACTGTCAACACACTTATGTTAATGGTGTAAACACAACACACCTGGAAGCCAACAGAGGCTCTCTCTCAACTGCCTTGCTCCTCCTCGGCACCATGCCCAATGAGCTTGAGCTCTCTGTGCTGACCTCAAACTCAGGTGTGTCACCTGGCTTTACCTTTTCTTCTTTCATTATCTGAGGAGAGGCTTATTAACTTCTAAACATACTTTACATTCATAGGCTCATCAATGGGAACACCTGGTTGATGATCACAAATGCCACAATATGAGTTACAAGGGGGTATTGGGTTTAAGATGTCTCCTTCCCTTCCCTTCCCTTC
>NW_006359552.1:0-663 GCF_000327345.1 Myotis davidii
CTGCCCCCTGGTGGTCAGTGCATCGTCATAGCGGCCAGTTGACCGGTCATTCGGTCAATGGTTGTAAAGTTAACTTAGGCTTTTATATACATAGATTGCCTCTCTATACCTTCGGAGAGGGGTAAAAATGAAAGACTGTTACCCATATTTACATATTGGCTTAGAAATACATATACTTCCATCCACCATTCTTGCTGTTACTGTTACAAGTTAATCAGAAAAATGGAGGTGTGGGCAGAGCGTTCCTGGGGATGTAGATTAAGTTGAGTGCTTCCTGTACTATCGGTCAGTGGGGGGCGGGGTGGAGTTGGCGTTCTTCCTCCCCTGGGCGCCCCCTGGCACCCCGGACGGCGCTCCGTGGGCCAGAGTCAGCTGTCCGCCCGGTTTTATGCGGCCTGCAGGCCCCGGATGCATCTTAAGACGTTCAAACAGTTTTCTCCCCAAATCGGAAGACTATCCATGACGCGGAGAGTGGATGAAATTCCCGTTTTAAGGTCCAAAAACGGACAGTTTTATGGAAGTACAGGCTGGTTCATTGTAGATGAATTGTCCGTGCTGAGTCTTGCACTCATATGGCCGATAGGCCCGGCCAGCGGGGCTAGGTGGTTGAGCGTCGTTCGATGAACCAGGGGGTCCCGGGTTCGATTCCCAGTCAAGGGCACA
>NW_006359553.1:0-663 GCF_000327345.1 Myotis davidii
TGTTAAGTTGTATGAGTTTCCTATACATTTTGGCGATTAGACTCTCCATAGTTCTTAATATTGACTTCTCACATTCAGCCTCAATATTTTGAGGAAAAGTTCACAATGTCTTAATACTGAAACATTTGGTACCAGTGGCTTACAAATATTTGTGGTGAAATATATGCAGAGACAAGTGAACATATTTTATGCTGGAAGGCTGGTAGTACCAGCTGAAATTTGATTCCTTTTCCTGGTATTGTGAAATGTATTTTAAACCACATTTTAATGTGAGAAAGTCATGTTAATTTTGCTTTCCCCTACATAATAAATTTGCACTTGTTTTGATATAAAAATGACACATTACCTCATTTATTACTTCTTGAACTTCTTAACTCGCTCTCTGAGCCTCTTTCACCCCATCCAATTTTCACATAATAATGATGAATTTGAGTGCTTATGGACATCAGACTCTTTTCACCCAGGGGACACAGCTTATCAATCCCCTGATGGTTGGTTTGGCTAACATTTCAGATGGTGGTTGTGGTATTCATCATCTAAACCCCAGATATCCTGATTCTCCAGAATAATACTAAAATCTAATAATTTCATCCCGAGGAATGCATCCTCATGCAGTATTTTCTCATTGCCTGACCGTCTGCTAATTTTCAGAGATCCCAATGG
>NW_006359554.1:0-663 GCF_000327345.1 Myotis davidii
GGACCTGGAGTCAAAAAGTTTGCCCACCCCTGGACCATACTAACTACTCATCAGCTTCCCATTTTAGGCAAGGAAACCAATGTTTGACTTGAAAAAGCATTATGTCCAACACCTTTGAAAATGTTAGTGCTTTAATTTGTTTGTCTACTAAAGAATACTAAAAACAAATAAATGTTAGTCATCATCTTCTTTTGGTTGCTAAACGGCATATATCGTCCTTAGTCTAAGGGCTTTCACACATGGAACTGTCTTTACTTAGAATGTTCTCCCTGGGCTCCCCACCTCTACTCCCACCCCTCAGTTCCCAGCCTTTGTCTGGTTCATTCCTACTCAAATTTCTGACTTAAGCTTAAGGGTCCCTTTCACAGAAAAGTGTTCCTGACTCCCTAGATTGGATGCAGTTCTCTGCATAGATGCTCTCATAGCAGCCTTCTTTCACTCATCACAGTTACTATTGGCTTTTAAAAACACCTGTCTGCTCTTGCTGCTTCCCTTATCCATTCCAATGAATCCACCCCTTACACCATAAACAACAGAAGATACTGCTTATGTGTCCATTGCTGTGCACCCAGCATAGCACTTGGCACATAACAGACACTCAATGAATATTGTTGAATGGATGGATGATAAATAGGGCAGATTAAAGGAGAGAATCACATAAGC
>NW_006359555.1:0-663 GCF_000327345.1 Myotis davidii
TGTGTATGTGTATGTGTATGTCTATGTGTATGTCTATGTCTATCTCTCTCTCCAGGAAACTATTGCCATGAGGAAAATAATGAAGGTTTCCATGTGCCCTTTGTATTGCCCTGGCCCCCATCCCCCATGCCCCTGTCCTTGGCCCTAGACGATTACTGATTTGCTTCTGTCATGATAGATTACTTTGCACTTTGTAGAATTGTCTATAAATAGATCTTATAATATGTACTCTTGTGTGACTTCTTTCACTTAGCATAATTATTCTGAGATTCATCCATGTGATAGCAGGTACCAGTACCTCATTTTTACAATGAATGATATTTCATTGTGTGGATATATCACAGTGTGTTTATCCATTTACTTGTTCATGGACAGTGGGGTTGGTTCTAGTTTGGGTATATTACCCACAAAGCTGCTATGAAAATGCATGCACAAGTCTTTGTCTTGTGAAAATATGTTTTTATTTCTTTTGTTTACTTAGGAACAGAATGTCTGGGCCATATGGTAGGTGTATATTTAACTGTTTCAGAAACTGCCAAGCAGTTTTCCAAAGTGGTTGTACCATTTTACATGATCATCAGCAAAGTAGGAGACTGCCACTTGTTCTGCACCCTCACCTACACTTGGTATGTATCCAGAAGTTATTTTTAAAAAACTCTCAAA
>NW_006359556.1:0-663 GCF_000327345.1 Myotis davidii
GCTATTCAGATGTTTATAATGATCTGGCCCTCTGGCAACTGCAGCACAAAATTATAGCTAATTTGCTTACAAGCATCAGGTGGTCATAACAATCCGACCATTCAGTGTGTATATACACACATACACACACAATACTAAGAAGAGTACCTGACCTATAATAATCATTATGAAATCATTTGCTGCTATACCATTAGAATTTCATAAAACAAACATACAAAATATAGGAATTGTTTTTCTGAGAAGTCTCCATTTTAATAAATCATAACAAACAGCTTTAAAGCAAAGTCAGCATTAGAATTGCTAGAGAAAAAAACACACAATCTGTATTTGTCCTTATTCTCCTGGTGTAAATACAACAACCATGGATGACTTTAAGCTATAAAAGCCTTACTAAACATGGAGTAGAATAGAGATCATAAGATTCTTATGACTCCTTTTGCTTTTAATATATTTTATTTAGTTTTAATGTGATAGTCTCGCTTTATATTTAACAACTGACTTGTGAAATTTCCTAAAATTTGCATTTGTGAGTCAATATATACTGGTTCTAGCATGTGGTTGGGTTCAGCAATGCAGTCTCCTATTCTGGTCCTGCCACCTCTCCTTCTATTATTGAATAGACTTTGACCCATAATAAAAGGGTAATATGCAAATTGACAGAAC
>NW_006359557.1:0-663 GCF_000327345.1 Myotis davidii
CAAACCCAGGACCCTTCAGTCTGCGGGCTGACATTCTATCCCCTGAGTCAGACTGCCCCGGGCTCATCCTTTCTTTTGACCACCTGTCGTATCTTTGGACGAGTGACCTGATTGAGAGAGTCATGGCTCTCTGGGCACTGAGGCCTCCGTTTCCTCCATGAGCTAATGCCTTGGGAACGTGGTTGTAGCCAGCTGGGAGCACTCCGTCTTTATCAGCTTGTTTATATATGTTGGTTTCATAGATTTCCTGGTTTAAAGCTATTTTTCTTCCTGAAATGTCATGTTTAGCTTACTTCCAATTGCTCTGTTTATACATTTTCCCTGCATTGCACTGTCCTTATATCACATTTTGGTATTAAGCATTAGAAAATAAACTGGAAAAGTGCCCATATTTTCTGTAGCATGAAAGGTTTGAATAAATGTCCGTCATTTTAAAAGGTTAGCTAGATCGCAGCCATGGAAACATCTAGGCCTGATGCCTTGTACTTTATAATCTACTCTAGGTGCCTAATACTTTATGAAACTGTTTTTTCTACTTAAAAGCGGAATTCTAGGTTAAAGGGCAAGAAGGTTTGTGAAACTTTGTGTCGAAAACATGTCAACAAATTGCCTTTGTTTTTTCAAATCTGGGTCTAAAGAAGGTCTGCACATTGCATTTGGTTG
>NW_006359558.1:0-663 GCF_000327345.1 Myotis davidii
TAACACCCAAATCAAGTTTCCTTGGGTTAGGGAAGGACTTTACTGAGGTTGGTGGTAAGACGATGAATGTAATAGATGCAGAGACAAACTTCAGAACCCAGAAACTAGAGTCTGTCTTATAAGCATTGACATCTGTATTCTATGTGTATTTTACCTGTCTTCACTCTCCCAACCTCTGGGAAAGATACCATGTGTGACATTGTGTTTATTTCAGTACAAAAGTTTGTGTCATTATCAGAAATTGCTGTAGTAAAGAGTAAACCATTACTGTATGCTTTTAAATTTTCTATTTTTCATGGAATAGTGATTGGGAACATGTACACATGGCATTATATTTCCCTTAGAGACAGAACTTGAGAAAAGTTAGGTTTTATTAGAGAAGTTATACAGACTCATTTTCCTATTTATGAAAGGATTGTAATCCCCCCTCAGATGCCTTCTAACAGATGAGAAAATATAACTTAAATAAAGGTAATTTACTTTGGAATATATTTGAAAGTACTAACTTGAGGGCAGGGAACCAGTGAATTCATAAAGCTCATTCCCCAACAGTTTAGTGCCACCGAGATATTTCTCCAATATTAAGCTGGGCTTGGGGTGGGGAGATATTTCTCCCCTAGTGTCTATTGCACTGGTTCTCAATCTTCCTAATGCCGCGACCCT
>NW_006359559.1:0-663 GCF_000327345.1 Myotis davidii
TAAAGGGCCAAAAGGTTGAGAACCACTGACCTAGGGCCTTGTGACTCAAATAATGGCCCACAGCCCTGCAGCACTGCCAAGCATCACCTGGGATCCTCCTAGAAATGCAATTCTCAGGCCGCTCCCTAGGCCCCCGCGTTATGTGTAAGCATGTTAACATCTGGAAAGCACTGCCACAAGACAGTGTATAACCCTCCACCTTATTTGATTCCATTCACCCCAATACCTGCAGAATCTCCATCTTTGGGGGTAGAGGAAGGAAAGCAAAGGCTTGAAGATCTCACTAACAGCCTTCCAGATAATTTTTGAAAAACAATAAAGTTTGACAACCTTATTTATTTATTCCTGTTTGCTTATCTGGGACTCTGAGACTTATGACCTGTGGTCAAACTCTCTGGTCAAGTCACTATGGTTCCCTGAGTCTGACTCTTGTTTCTGCAAAATAATCTTCAGAGGGTTGTCTAAGTCCCAGGTGATACAATGCACAGGGAAGTAGTCTGTGCACACACACTAAATGCTACAAACAGAAGAATTCATTACTATTCATTACTATTCTGATGTGCCTAACAATACTTTTTTACATTTTGTTTTGTTTTTTGAGGGGTTAATCCTTACTCGAGGATATTTTTACATTGATTTTTTTTAGGGAGAGTGGAAGAGAGA
>NW_006359560.1:0-663 GCF_000327345.1 Myotis davidii
GCTCTACCCACTGAGCCAAACTGGCTAAGGCTATTTTCTATCTGCACAACCTTGTTCACAATCTCTCCAAAACTAAATATTCCTTCAATGGGCCAAAAAAGATGATAATATACCCTAAACTACTGTTGTAAGCATTAGAGATAAGTTATAAAAAGTGCCTCACATTGTGTCTGGAACACAGTAGGCTTTGGTAGTTATTTTATTTGATTTTATATTTGCTATGATTAAGAAGAATGTGCTCAATACCTACTAAAGGCCAATCATTCATTTACTCACTTTATTAAGTGCCACTCTGTTGTTGAAATCTATTTCCCTATTTGCTCAGGACCACTATACGTCATTTTGTGCAAAACGGATTCAGAGGTGCAATTTGAACAGTGACAAAAGAAGCAAACATTCCAAACACAAGTCTGGTACAAAGGAATATCAACAGAAGTATAGCTGTCATTGGAAAAGCATTCTTATGACAAAGATGTCAAAAGCATAAATTTTTGAACGATCGTGTTCTTTGGCAGAAAAGCAAGGCTGAAAAATGAGCATTGTTTTGAATTTTAAAATTATTTGTTCATGTAATTTATTATAATCTATGGAGATATTTTTACATAAAACTTAAAAAAGCATTACTAGCTGGAATTAGTATTCACTTGTTTGGCCAACACTCTT
>NW_006359561.1:0-663 GCF_000327345.1 Myotis davidii
AGGTGAGGATTAACAACAACAATAACAAAAAGTTTCAGAATTGTGATTTCATAATTCTTGTGAGGAAAAAATATATGAACTAGACAGTAGTGTTAGGGTACAGTTCATTTTGTGTTTAGCTTTGTAATATATAGTAAAAATACTGATTTCCAAAATTTATTCAGATTAGGTCTTTTCTTCTCCACCCCTTTTAGTGTAATTATGTCGTTCATTTGCAATACAGCTAGGATCATTGGTTGTCTGTGCTCCATTTGGGTTCCCCTGACACATGGAGGTTGATTTTAATTATCATTTATTGGGGAGGTATGTGAAACATTACTTTAGTTCTAAGAGTCAGAATCATATGAGAAGGCATACTCAGAAAAGCGCCACCCCCACCATTTGTATCACATTTCATTCCCCCATTCTTTCTACCCTCTTCTCACTCACCAATTTCATTAGTTTCTGATTTATTATTCTGTTTTTCTTTTTGCAGAAATAAGTAGCTACCTATATGTCTTCTTATACATTGACTATATTTCAAAGTCTTTTTGTGATACCAGGCAATTTGAATGCTGTTTGATGATTTTTGTCATAAGGGTACTACTGCTCAAGATTGGTATATCCTTACTGCTAATATATTAGAAAGCTAATGAAATTATTGCTTTCTTCCTTGAAAAGCAT
>NW_006359562.1:0-663 GCF_000327345.1 Myotis davidii
CACAAGTACAGTGCCCACAGCAGCCATGTCACCAATGTCAGTTTCACTCATAATGACAGTCACCTGATTTCAACTGGTGGAAAAGACATGAGCATCATTCAGTGGAAACTTGTGGAAAAGTTGTCTTTGCCTCAAAACGAGATTGTAGTGGATACTACTTTAACCAAAGCCCCCATCTCTTCCATTGAAAGTGTCATGCAATCTGGCACTCCCACACCGCCTCCTTCCCAGCCCTTAAGTGAGACAGCTGAAGCAGCAAGTAGAATAAGCAATTCTCCCACACTTCTGGAGAACAACCTGGAACAGACTGTGGAGCCCAGCGAAGACCACAGTGAGGAGCAGAGCGAAGGAGGCAGTGAAGACCTCAGTGAGCCTGTTGATGAAGAGCCATCCAATGAGATGAGCCAGGAGCAGAGTGAAGCCCCTCTTACTGAGGACCAGCAAGACCCTGCACCTCTATCCTAACACCAGGGCTTGAGTGTATGTGATATTGAGCTAGAGTTCAGATAACAGGACAGGAAGTGATGGAGGATCGCTATTGACCAAGATTTTGGTTTCCATGTGATCAGTGTTCTTCAGTAGAATTATCTTCAATCAAATGGAACCGACCTAACGGTTCATTTTGGTGTGCGTTGAAGATGAACCAAACTTAATAGTAGGAAA
>NW_006359563.1:0-663 GCF_000327345.1 Myotis davidii
TTTTTTTCCCCAGATGTATTTCAGAAACTGCCCTAAACATTGTAAAAGCCAGCATACCTTCTGCTTCTCCTTACCGGCCTGGCAAAATGCAGAGTTAAGTTATAATTACTCAAAGTGCCAAGGCAAGGAGGAAAATCCCATTCTAGCGGATGTGGAACCACATTAGGTGGTAAGCCAGGCTTGATTTGGTCCTCATTCAACTTGGTGAAGAAGGTATTACTCCATTTTATGAATGAGGAAGCTGACATTCTGTGAGGCGACCACACAGCGAAGGTGTGGTAGAGATGGGGCTGAGCTCAGGTTCCGAGGCCCACAAGCTCTCTCTGAACTGCCAAATACAGCTCTCCCTGTACATCTGAAGCATCTATGGAGTTTTTAAGATGTGCAAATATTCTGGCCCCATCCTCCTATTCTCTGGGGGCAGGAGGATCTGTTACAGGTATTCTTTATTTTTTTCCAAATTGAAAAATGTGTCAAAATACAAGAAAAATAATTGTCCATAATTCCACCATCTACAATAAACCACTGTCAGCATGTGGACATATTCACTTTCATTTTTTCTCATGTATGATTATGGTTTCCAAAATTACAAATTGACATACTGTTCTTTAAAAATAAAGAACATTCAAGATATAGCTATAGTTCTTTCTATAGTCCCTCAAT
>NW_006359564.1:0-664 GCF_000327345.1 Myotis davidii
TCCCAGTAGATGCCTGAAACCATGGATAGTACTGAATACATATGGTGTTTTTTCCTACACATAAATACCTATGATAAAGGTTAATTTATACATTAAGCACAGTAAGAGTAACAATAACATAACAATTACAATAATAAGATGCTGTAATAAAAGTTATATGAATGTGGTCTCTCCCTCGGTCCTGTATTCACCCTTCCTCTCCTGTGATGACGTGAGATGATACAGAGCCTATATGATGAGATGAAGGGAGGTGGATCCACTGGGCAAAAGGATGACTCACATCCTGGGTGGGATGGTGTACGACACAGCAGGACCGTAGCAAATGCCACCAGGCTACTGAGAATGGCGAGCGATTTAAAACCTATGACTTGCCTATTTCTGGAATCTCCCATTTAATATTTTTGGACCGTAGTTGGCTGTGGGAAAGTGAAACTGAGGGTCAGAAGGGGTCTACAATACATCCATTTAGATACAGCTTTTGCAGGGATGGACCCAATGCATGGCTTTCCCCCAGTTAAAGTGAGCTCGGATTGAGAATTCCAGACTTAGATCTCCCAACATTTGCCTCTTAATAGTTAGCCTTCCCCAATTCAATAATATTGGCTACTGTTGGCTGCAACTGCTGAAGGAGGATGCTTTCCTGTAAGTGTGAACAGAATCTTTT
>NW_006359565.1:0-663 GCF_000327345.1 Myotis davidii
CCCAGCCCTGACCCATCCGACAAAGTCCTCCTTTGCTTTTTCACTCACAATCTGGTCCTCAGCCGTTAGGACCGCTCTGCCCGCAGGATGTTTGTAACAGGAAAGGCTGCTGAATAGCTGGAGCTTATATTCTGGGAAGGTCACTGCAGCCCACACCAAGGAAGAGCCGATTTGCTTCCTTCCTTCCCAGGATGCTGTCAGGGTGTGCAAGGAAGCCGCTGCCTGTACCATCCTATTTCCTACTGCCTCAATCAACTCTGTAACAGGAGTTCTATTTCCCACTCCTATGCAGATATACGGAGCATTTGACAAACAACAGGTACATTTTGGCTTTTCTGCAGGTTTGCGTTGCTCAAAGTTGTGTATTAAATTGGGCACAGGCTCTGAATATGATTCTAGCATCATTCCAAACTGGCGCTAATGGCTTCCTTTGCCTTCAAGTTTCTGTCTCGTGCTTCTCCACCATGTGGGAGACTTGCTCTTGACTGACTTGACTGCTTGCAAAACTCTAATGAAACTCTGCCAAAATATAAGATATGGAAAGGACACAGGAAGAATATTCTCCTTTTAGTTCTACGCAGGCTTGCTAATGTGCTGCTCATGAGTAGGACGTGGTGAATACAGGGACTCTAAGAGGCTGTCCTCTTGTTTGTTCAAGTTGGA
>NW_006359566.1:0-664 GCF_000327345.1 Myotis davidii
TATATATATACCACATCCTGTTTATCCATTCATCATGGACACTTGAGTTGCTTCCACCTTTTGGCTTTTGTGAATACTGTGGCTGTGAACATGGTGCACACGTATCTTTCTGGACCCTGCTTCAGTTCTTTTGCGCTTATTCCCAGAAGTGGAATTGATGATATTGTATCTAAATCCTCCTTTTATTCTACCTCTGCTTTGCTCTTTAAGCCCTGACTCTCTCAGTATCTCTTCCATTTAGACATTTAAGTTTTAAAAGTTCTCATACATCTGTTGCTTTAAATTATGTAGTAAGTTCTCAGTTTAGAAGATTGTTTAGAGAATAGAGTATAGCAGTTACTTAATTTCCTGGCTAGGTGTCCAGAAACCCTTTTGTTTCAATCCTTGCTATTGTCAAAGTGTGTTAGTTCCTTTTATTCTCCTAGTAAGTACACTAGAGTGGAAATAATGGAATTCAGGATCTTGTGATGCTTTAGGGCTATCATTGTGAACATGGATTCATAGTGTAGTGTGTAGAAGGGAGAAATAACTGGGGATCAGAGCAGTGTACCAACCCCTCTGAACTCTTTACAAAACTAAATCCTTGATGAATTTGTTTTATTTTATTACTTAAGTGTTTATAAGCAAATCAAACAATATCTATATATATAAAAGCCTAAGTGAC
>NW_006359567.1:0-663 GCF_000327345.1 Myotis davidii
AATCAATAAAAACATATTTTTTTAAAAAAGAACAGATGATCTGCTGTGATGATTAAGATATGAAAGCAGATAAGTTTTAAGGAGAAAAAGGTTATTAGAAAATATGTGTGTGACAAATAAGGGGGACTTTCATGCCACAGATAGCAAAGGTGATTGATGACTTCATGACTACTGACAAATTTATGAGAACATAACGACTCTAATAATGAACTGCAGTCAGGGTTCGAAGGATAGCTTCAGCAAATAAGATACTATATTATAAATCTTTCCTTTATCTGAAATAAGAGGCTCACTTAAGAGATACTTCCAAGTAGTGCAGAAGTAGGAACGTAAGACTCTATGAGGAATGTAATTTACCATGTAAATTACAGCTCTGGATATAATTTACCATGTGACTTAGTTGGCAGCCTGTGGCTTCAGCTGCCACTACTTTCTGATCTATCTGTCTGTCTATCTGTCTATAATATTCCTCAAAGTTAATTGTCCTCTGGAGCTAGAGATTAGGCTGTCCCAGTGGTTACAAACTTCAGTGTGTGTTAGAACCTGGAGGGCTTGTTGAAAAATAGTAGCTAAGCTCCGCCCAACTCTCCAAATTTGTATTTCTTCTTTTTTTTCTTTAATCCTCACCCAAGGATATGTTTCATTGATTTCAGAGAAAGAGAG
>NW_006359568.1:0-664 GCF_000327345.1 Myotis davidii
TTTTTTTTTAAGTACCTATCTATTTAAAGTCTCCTTAGTGACAGCAGGAAACTAGGCTGGCTTTTGTTTTTTCACGAGTGAGAATTGTAGTAAATCATTCTGATACTTCCTGGGCAATAAGCCTTTTTATTTTTTTATTATTAGCAAGGTTTCTTGATTAATAAGTGATTTTGGTCACTTATTAGTAGGGAGGTAATTGCCTTAATGTAACAATAAAATTATTTTATTTACTTAAAACTGTACAGTTGTGAATTTTGAATATTTTCAACAATAGCCAGTTGCTCTTAGCAAAACAGGCATAAGTATTTTTTACTTAGTAATTACTTTAGAAGTACAGAGAGTATGCATTGATTTTTGTAAATAGAAAACTAAATGTCTTATTTCACCCTGTCTCATATACGGTATTAGAAACTTAAGAGTATTGTGTTGCGTTGCTCAGTGCAATCCTCCCTCTTTCTCATATATTAGCAAAGAAGGGTGAGCTTTCTCAAGTCGAATCTCAGTTGTAAAAATTCTAACCTGAGGGTCATTACTTAGAATCAGAGCATGCTAGAGCCAGAAGTTAACATCAGCTCATCACCCTCAAACTGTTTGCTGCCCTGACTGGAGTAGAACATCAGCCAGTGCACCAAAGGGTCATGGGTTGAGTTCCCAGTCAAGGGAC
>NW_006359569.1:0-664 GCF_000327345.1 Myotis davidii
AAAACAATAACAGTATTTACTTTACAAGACTGTTAGGAGGGTTAAAGATTTTATGTAAAACATATAGAACACTGTCAAATAGTAAGAACTATATTAACTTTGCTAATAATAAATTTGTAATTATGTGATGGAATACTAAGCAACACTGAGAAGCAATGATGTATAGGTCTTAAAAAGCATAATATTGGATGAGAAAAGTATGAAAAGGAGTAAGATTTATAGCATAACAATATTGAAAATTAAAACACATATACAAACACCCAATACTGTAGATTTTACAAATATATGTGCATATTAAGGATATAATTAAATCTACCAGAGATGGTGTCATAAGGCAAGGGTGATAGGAGCGGGGTTCAGAGAAGGGAAAATACAGATAAAAAGAAGGTCTTGCTTGGGCCACTGAGGATGATGTATGATGACCTGGGGTATATGATTAACACAGTTATCTACACCCAAGGGATACTTGTTTAAAAGCAAACAAAATACCTCAGATCATTACGTTAGGTTTTTCATTTCATAGTTGAGAAATCTGAGGCTCAGAGAGATTGTATCTTATGTATTACACAGCATAGAGTGGGAATGAGAATCTGAGTTTACCTTCTGGTCCTCAGAATGCAACACATCATTCCATCCAACCATCCACCCACCCATCCATCCATCC
>NW_006359570.1:0-664 GCF_000327345.1 Myotis davidii
AAATTCTAGAAAGGCAGAATCTTATGCTGACATTCTATGTCCAGGTGTGAGAAAGAACCCATAAAGTAACCTCTTGAACCCCTTTTGACTATACAGCTTAGGGCACTATATTATGATCATTTATTTATGGGTCTATCCCTTTCTATGGGGGTAGGAGCAGGGTCTTACCATCACTGTAGCCCCAGTGTTTATCTCAGCCACTATTCAGTGCCTGGCACATCACAGGTCCTCAATAAATGTCTGGTAAGTGAACGAGTGAGGTATTTTCCATGGTATTGCAGACACTCCACTTCCCATAGTCCATCTGGCTGAACACATACTTATCTTTCTTGCCTCAATACTAGCACTATCTTCTCTGTGAGGTCTTCTTTATGATTTAGTCCAATCTCTCCATTCTCCCCTTTGTGCTTTCACTGTACCCTGAACAGGTATCTTAGGAACTATAGTTCTACAGATCTGACTCTCCCTCTAGTCTGAATGTCGTTGACGGAGATCTGACTTTTCTATATATACATATTTTTTTATCGCTGAGGTCTTGAGAAGTGCCTGGTTCATAGTAGGTTCTCAACCTTTGTTTGATGAATTAATAGAAAATTAACCCCTGATCTGTTGGCTTAACCCATCAAAGGACCCCAAGGAGAGAGCATGCCAAGGATCATGGTAT
>NW_006359571.1:0-664 GCF_000327345.1 Myotis davidii
TAAGGAGCTTGTTGAGGTCTGCAAAAGCTTTTGTTAAACCATTCACTGTGAATTTTCTTGGGGGTTCTTGTTTATTTTTTTCTCCTGCAGTTTCCTTTTTTTCTTGCCTCTTTTCTTCAGCTCTGCATACATGTTCCAGTTCCAACAACTACTCATTGGTCAATTCCTGAGGAACCACCTGTAGGGGACCCAGTCCACACCCAGGTTAAAGAAATTTGCCATTTTAGCCACAGCCTTGTTGATTTTTGCAATATCCTCATCCTTGGCAAATCCTTTGAACTAATGGATGAACCTCTTGAGTATCTTCTTGCAGGTGCCATTCATAGCCTCCTTGGTAACATTACCCCAAACCCAAGTAAGATTCTTGAGGTAGTCATACATGCTGTAATCCCTTACAGAATTTCATCAGTGTCTTCCTCAGTTGCAACAATATGTTGAGCGAAGGTCTTCCTTAGGTAGTAGACCTTAAAAGATGCTTTAACTCCTTGATCCATTGGTTGGATAAAGAGATGGTGTTTGGAGGTACCACTGTGATATTGGGATGATGATACCAATAAAAGGAAGATGTTTTGACATCAAAAAGCAAAATGTCATTCTTTAAGTAGTACTTCTCCATTTTGCTGGCATAGAAATTCAGGAGGGCATTTTGGAAGAGGAGCTGGGT
>NW_006359572.1:0-664 GCF_000327345.1 Myotis davidii
TTTTTTTTTCAGGGGACTTAAAAACTTAAAGCAATTGATCATCATGGAAAGTGATGATGATTCATTTATTTAATAGATATTTGTTTTGAGTGCCTACCATGCCCTAGGCCATACGCTAAGATGGGATACAACAGCAAACAGAACAAAAATCCCTAGAATCAGACTTTGATACAGAAGTTTGTTTGCACATAGATAATGGGCTTTGATATCAGTAACCAAAGCAATAATGAAGAGAGGAAAACAGGATTAGGTAGAGGAAGAAGTTGAAATGCAACACAATGGCCATAGCAAATGTGGTTGATTCCACAAGAAGCATGGTCCTGGAATAGGTTTTCAGAGATATCATACCCATTGAGGCAAGGGAGCCTCCTCATCCCTGATCCTTGAACCCATCAACTGGACTAGTCCTGAGATATGAGCTGTAATCTGAGTAAGTCTGTAACCTTGGGTGTGACAGCTTTCTTTGGCAATGCCGGGAAAAGGACTAGTGTGACTCAGCACTCAAAATACTCCCAACAGCTGGGGAAACTTGTACCTGGATCATCAAAAGAGGAGATTTAAGTAGCGATCCACAGCATCCAGTGTGGGAACAAAGAGGAAATTAACAAGATACATTTTATTTATTTATTTTTTGTTTTCAGGGAGGAAGGGAGAGGGAGAGAGA
>NW_006359573.1:0-664 GCF_000327345.1 Myotis davidii
AGACGCCATATCGTTTTTCAATTGCTATGTATCTATAAGCCTCTGAAATGATATAAGTAGGCATTTGACTGTTCCAAAAAGCATCTCCAAATTATTTAATCAAGTTCAATAATTATTTAAAAAATCGTAACAGTGGGATCAATGAACCTTGCCTTATATTTCAGCTCACATTATGTACGGACAATATGGTATAGTGTGTATACCTTTAAATTTCAGAGCTAAGTGCGTTAACGTGTGCCTGCCTCAAATAAGGTATTTGCTTACGTTAAACACCGAACATTATTGTTTATCATTTAAATGACCCTTCATATTGATTGTAATAGCAAGCTTTGTCTACTCTTTCCTTTCTTTCCTCTTACTTTCGCAAGTATATTCTTAAATCAATGTAGTCTGAAGATGATGTGTTGGTCACTTGAAATTTTCATCTTTAGATTATAAGCTTTTCTCTGGAATGAGATGCCCAGACTCAGCAAGCAAAACATAGGATGCCTGGTTAACATTTCAATCTCTGATCAACAATGACCAATTTTTTTAGTATAAGTATGCTTTATACTTACAAGCTTATATATTTTATAGGTTTATATAAACTTTATATAAGACTACACATAATTTTAGTATGAGTATAGCCCATACGTATAAGTTTACTTATACGAAAATATTACAT
>NW_006359574.1:0-664 GCF_000327345.1 Myotis davidii
AGGCAAGATATTTTTTAAATAGTGAAGTCCCATTATATATAACTATCCCAATTCCCCCAAAAGTTGTACTATAAAGATAATAGCTTTAAAATCTCTCGCAGGAAGTGGTGAGATGAGCCACACCACTCAGGAAAGGCAATTCAGTACAATAAACGCAAATGCCAATTGTTAGAGGCTTCCCTGGCTTGGAAATCACTCCTTCTTTATGTAGCAGATTTTATGGAAAAAAAATATATGATATGTGGCAAGTTGAGAAGATTAATCACTTATCTTTTGTACTACTAGAATAAGCCAAGGTAAACATAGTGAGGCCTTGTCTAAATTGATGGGACCTGTACATTAGGTCAGCACTGTGTGCAAAGCCAGAAACACAGGCAATGAGGTCCTGGCCCCAGATCAGAGTACGGAAGGGCAATGGGTACAAATTAGGCCGGGCAAACTATACTTCATATACTTGATATTGTGTCACAGACCCTGTACCCTATCTGCAGATATGACAAGACCCATTAGTGTTGTCAGGCCTGCAAGCCAGCTGTTCACCAGAAACCCCCAGAGCCCAGTTTCATAAACCTGACTGGTCATTAGAATCACCTGGGATGCCTTTCAAGCATACAGATTCTTGGATCCCAACCTGGATGATTTTCACTGAGAGGTCTGTGGTGGG
>NW_006359575.1:0-664 GCF_000327345.1 Myotis davidii
TCATTATTTCCTCATTTTAGATAAGAATTCTAAATTGTTCCTAATCATTTACATTTTTAGGAAAGCTTCATCCTCAGTTGTATCCTGAGACTTCTGCTCATTTTTCTTAAATATGGACAGGAGAGATGAACACAGATTCTTCAGCCAAAGAAACAGTCTTCCGCAGAATCCGCGCTCCTACAAAACAGAGAGAGAAATCTGAACTCTGAGTTTCCCCTGCTTTGTCCCACCACAGTACTTTATCTTCCTCAAATTTACCTCCAACTGGTATTCTGCTGATTTGTTCTTCTGGACACTTGCAAGAGAGCCCCTTGGAAGAAAATACATGCTGACAATTAGTGATTTCATGTCTCTTACATGTATAGCTCTTATTAGGACTAAATGGTTACCTGGGTCCATACTCCCAAGCAAAATCACCACACACCTGGCACTTTAAAAACAATTCCTTGCATAGTGGGCTTCAAGAAGTCCTCTGTGTGTGTTTAAAATGCCCCTGCAATACCTCTGGGAGACCTATGTATGTGGCTTGTGTTAGGGTCACTGAAAGAGGAATGCATGAGGTCAAAGTGGTAAGGGTTTATAGGGTTAAGGTTATTTCGTCATCTGGAAAGCCAGATGAGCTGAGCCCTTTCAAAATGGCACCAGCACCCAGGGACAGGGAGTC
>NW_006359576.1:0-664 GCF_000327345.1 Myotis davidii
TGTCTCTCTCTCCCCCTTCATCTCTGAAATATAAATATAGTCATTGTTTCTGCATAAATATTGAAGATATACAAACGTAAAGATAATGGAGATTGTAGATAAGTACTTTCACTGTAAGTAAAGAGGTATCTCAGTGCCTCTCAAACCTGATTCAGATCAGTGTGGGCCTCCCCAACAAGTCCTGACTCAATATTTCTGGAATAAGGTTTAGAACTCTGTACGTCTCACACTCTCCCTAGATTATTTTGATGCTTCATTGGGTTTAGAAACTGACTGAATTTAAAAAAAAGAAAATGACTGAATTCCTACATGTGCCCATTTCATACACTGCAAGGCCACTGCTCCCAACTTATGTACTGTTGACCTTTGGGGGTCATTTAGTGTTTTGTTGAGCTGATGAAAACTGTTGACCTCCGCACTAGAAAAATATTTATGCCTAGACAGGTACAAATGGTATACACGATTTTAGGTGCTATAGATTGTTGAAATGCATCTGGGGAGAATCATTTGAATAATTGCCCTCGTGGTTTGTGAGAGTTTATTGTTCAGTGACTTCCCCTCAAGTTGTAGCACTTAAGGATGGCCTATGTGTTTTTTGAAAGACAGTTGCTATGTTGGAGAGACTAGGTGTAAGTGGAGAAAAGGGAACCCTCATACACTGTTG
>NW_006359577.1:0-664 GCF_000327345.1 Myotis davidii
TTTTTCTATCTGAATTCCTTTAGGCAGGTAAGGAGGAGGGTCAAAGGTTCTTTCTGTGTCTTTTGTTTCTTAATAACCTGCCTAAAATCAATATCCCAAAAGGTATATTTTGAGATGGTAAAACTTCAAACCCTCTCACTTTCAATTTGAGGTTTAGCAATCTGAGGGTTGCTGATCATAAGAAAGAGTGGATCATTCTCTCTTTCTTTTTAAAATAATTTCAGCTCCACAGTTATTTCCTACTTACAGGAATCCAAACAGCTTAGACCTTTTCTTCTGTCAGCCCTGCATGGTGTTCCCAGGGAGATTGCTGCCCTGTGTTTGGTGTCCTGGAGTAGATCCCAGCCCTGCCAAGGAAGCTTGGGGGGTGTTGGTGTGAGCAGCTCAGAAAACAGGCTCAACTGGGACCTACATCTATTCTGGACTATCCGTCAGTAAAATGAGCTATGGTGCTTCCCAAAGTGTGCTCTGCAGGAAAAGAAGAGTTTATGTGGAAAAAAGTTTCTGAGGTTTGAAATGCTCCAAGTTAAATAAAGTTCATGATAATGTTAAAAGCATTTTCATGAATGCAGAACATGTCAGAGCCATGTGGATTGTGACTCTCACACAGGTAAGAACATACATCATTTCTCTACTAACTTGATCTTAGAATCTCTTTTTTGTG
>NW_006359578.1:0-664 GCF_000327345.1 Myotis davidii
AATATATATATATTTCAAGTGGTGTGTGAAATAAATATTACTTTGAATTGAAACAACCTTCCCGGAAGGGCAAGAAGTAATAAAGTCCAAATATGCTGTTGGTGGATCTTAAATAAGTTCTATCCTCTCACGGCTTGAGAGGCAAATTGCTTATGCTTGACGAGAGCCCAGCTTCTGGGCCCAGGAATATGAAGGATGAGCTTTTGTCCAGAAGGACCTTTTCACAAATATTGGTATTTTTCTAGAGTATCTTATTTATTTGTTTTAATAAAACATATCTATTTTCCCAGTGTTTCACAAGTTTGACATTGTGATCAGATTTCCCCTTGCTCAACCATCTTGCTCAAGGCAAATAGCATCATTTCTGATGACATCTTGTTTTACGTTATGAATTGCATCCAAACCCTGAGAAAGGCAAGCAGTTCAAGGCGAGCAGTCAGACAGCAGACTCTTTCTGGAAGATAAATCACCCTTGATGTCCTTTGTCTCCTTTTAGTGGTTTACTCATTATGAAATGGAATTGTTTTCAAATTTCAATTTTTTATATATGAATTTCAACAAAATGTTGTTTAGAGGTTCTAAATCAAAAGTGAAATCCACTCCTTCTTGGGTAGAAAGGTTGAAAAATATGGGTTATGAGCAATTGCACACATTTTAAATGCCA
>NW_006359579.1:0-664 GCF_000327345.1 Myotis davidii
AACCCTGGTCTAGATATATGTATTCTTTGTGGTTTTTCCTGGCCATTTTCTTAGGCTTTTGGATAAAGATTTGAAAATATCATTGAAAAATATTTGCTTTCTCCAGATTCTTTAGGGTGTTACACAATACAGTAACAATAACCAATATTTTCAAATGCTTAGTGTGTTCTTAGGGACTTGATATAGAGTATCACATTTGCTCTTCTCACCGACTCCGTGTGAAGTACACCATTATTGCCCTTATTTAATTAAGGTGCTTGAAGTAGGTGAGTTGTCCAAGGATATAGTGTACATGGTGGGCCCATGTACATGAACACCAGTTTCCCTTATTCCAAGCTCTTAACCATGACTCCCTGTTGCTTCTTGAATGACATTATCACACTTCCAGCAAAAGGTTTGAAAACATTAGAACCTAAACTTAACAATCGCTGAGCAGTGCATTGCAGAATGAGTAGAAACTTTTCTTCCTATTTTCAAGGAGCAACACCTGAATCATTTGTTCATGGATGAGTGTGCCATGCAAACTGATAGTGTACTTTGGAATTAGGATTCGAGTCAATTTGTATATTTTTGTTGTTGTTGTTGTTCACATCTCAGCATTCACATCTCACATTTTATCATAAAAGTATATTGAATTTTATCAAATGCTTTTTCTGCATCTATT
>NW_006359580.1:0-664 GCF_000327345.1 Myotis davidii
CAGTGCACGAATTTTATGCACCAGGCCCCTAGTATAGATATAAGGAGTTTAAAACATTCTATCATTAAAATTAAAAGAAACTTATTCAAAGTATTGATAGAAACTTTATATAAAAAAGAAAAAGCTTTTACATAAAATTTAAAATCACCAGAAGGCAGAAGAAAGAACTGGGAAGCTTGAAATAGGGCAATAAAACTACCCAATCCAAAAAACAAAGTGAAATTACTGGAGAAAATTTAACAGCCTTGGAGACCAGTAGGACAATCTCAGGTAGTCCAATATAGATATAACCCATTCAACATAGATACAGAATGAAAGAAGAGCAAAAAAGGTACAAAATAATTTTTGTTGAAGAATAGTCAAAAGCATCCCAAACTTGGTAGATAACATTAACTTACAGATCCAAGAACCTCAACAAACCCAAGCAGAAAAAAAACACAAAGAACCAGTTCTATATACATATCGTATTCAAGCTGCTAAAGGCCAAAGTGAAAGCCTTGAGAGCCACCAGAGAAGAAGAGTTTACATATGAGAAATGATAATACAAGTTATGGCTGACTTATCAGAAAATAATGGAGGTGTTGGAACATCTTCTATATCTAATGATACTATCCTTCAAAAATAAAGGTGAAAAGAGGGATATTTTTACATAAAAATCAGACTT
>NW_006359581.1:0-664 GCF_000327345.1 Myotis davidii
AGAGTGGGTGAGACACAGGAGGCCAGGGATGGGGAAGCGGCCTCAGGGATGGGGCAGGACTCAGCTGGGAGCTCCTGGGATTGACACTGGAATCTGTCCATCACCGACACCCTGTCCATCACCTGACCCTTCTTTTCTGCATTCCACCCGGGCCAGACCCCGGGGAGGGTGGGGCTGTCTGTGGAGCTGAAAAATCTTGGTGTCACATGCCCCATCAGCACCTCAGCACCCTTATCTCCACCCTCAGCTTTTCTCAGGGGGCTGAGAACAGGGAGCCGGGAGCTCAGGTAGCAGGATGGGGACAGCTCTCCTGGTGTGAAAGGGCAGCCCACCCCGTCTCTTGCCAAGTGGCCTTGACAGAGCCGAGGAGAAAGAACACCCCCCTTTGGGATCAGAGAGACCTGGGTTTAATCACGCGCTACCACGGCTGTGTGACACTATAGTGCTTCGCTCCTCTGGGCCTCAGTTTTCCTAACCTGTCAGATGGGCACAGCAGGCCTGCCCCTTCTGCTCACAGGGTCGGGGTGACAATGATACAAGACAATGTACTTTGTAAATAAGAAAAGCATCATTTCATACTGTTGCTGCCTCCCCAGTCCTCTCCATAGATGGATACCACCTGCAGACACGTTTTGTTAAAAACTATTGGCAGTAAAAAAAAAAA
>NW_006359582.1:0-664 GCF_000327345.1 Myotis davidii
CTATATTGTTGATGCTTTTATCTGTTTGAAATATAGTATAATCCAGAAATGAAAAACCCTGACTTTTCAGAAAACAACTTAATTTTGTCTTAATTATGCCCATGAGGCAATAGGAATTTAGCAATAGAGGCAAAGCTATCAATATTTGTTCCCGAGTCAAGCCTAGCCAATCTAAATCTATTCCTCAAGTGCCTCAGTCAGCAGAGTCCTTATGCCTCCACTTGTTACTTTGCTCCAAAAGGCAAACGGTGGAATGTAATGGTGCTTCTCAAATATTAATATGTATAAGAGTTACTTGGAGATCTTGAAATGCAGGTCTGATTCAGTGGGTCTGGGATGGGGCCTGACAGTCTGCATTTCTAATATTCTCCAGGTGAGGCCTTTGCTCAATTGTACACCACTCTTTAAGTAACAAGAGAGTGTAGTGAGAGAGATTAGGCTTTGGATTCAGGAGCACCTGTGCCAGTAAGTTCTTGGGTGAGTTTTGGTTAAGTCAAATTATTTACCTAAACCTCTGTTTTATTATTCATGAAATGGAGGTAATAATATTTGACTTTCTGGGTTATTAGGATTGCTCTTCCTAGTATGTAGCAGGTGCTTAATAAATTGTTCATCATAAGATTGTGGGAGCGGTGTGCCTTTAATAAACAAACAAACAAACAAA
>NW_006359583.1:0-664 GCF_000327345.1 Myotis davidii
TAGTGTTCCTGAACCCAGTTTGCATTTTCCATACAATGAGGACCCACTTGATTGCATCAGCCTCCAAGGCACCTGTCTGGGCCTCTCAGAGCCAGGGCCCCAGGCTCCTTGGAGCTCCAGCACCAGCACCAGCAGGAGCATCCATCCTGCACAGGCCCGGGTTTCAGTTCCATGGGCCGGTCCCCTGAGTGTCGAAGTTTTGATCATCGCAACCTCTTCTCTCTGTCTCCACAGCCCTGGGATAGTAGCTGCTTCCTGCAGTTGCTCCCTCAGAGACACCTAAGACTTCCCCTTTCACCCTTCCCGTTGCTCAGCAAACAGCTCCTGTGAGGGGCCTGGTTCCTGTCTCCTGATAAGACCCTGTGGAGGTCAGAACATCAAACCTGGAGAGAATTTTTGTAAACGTTTACTTGCACCAAACAGAAGATACGCCTGCAACAGACTGAGAAAATGCTCCTCAGAGTGACAGCTTGCAGCTTCGTTTATGCATTTAGCATTAGGGAGAGAGTTTAGGGAAGATTAAGAAAGGTGGCAGAAAGCAAGGCAGGGACTGGATCACAGGACAGTTAACTAGACTGTGTTCCTTTGAGGGTGGTTTTGCTGAGGGATCCGAAGGACACATTTCAAAAGTTAATCTAGGTCAGGGGTGGGCAACCTTTTTGTG
>NW_006359584.1:0-664 GCF_000327345.1 Myotis davidii
CAACGCTCAACCACTGAGCGACACTGGCCAGGCTGACACTGACATTCTTGTTTTAGGAGACCCAGATTGTGATGCGATGAGACCCTAAAATTTGGGGAGGTCCAAGGGTCTACTCTACTCTCTTGGTACTCGTTGGAAGTGATGGACATGGACAAAGTGGATGGCAGGAACTAGAAGGGCCCCTATGGCTTTCCCTCTCATTTTACAGCCTTGATATGGCCACCGAGTTCCTGCTGTTCAGCCCAGAGCCCAGTCTGTGGCTTGTGCAGCAGGCTCTGTTTTCTGGGACGAAGGCTCAAGTCCTTTTAAAACAAGGAGGACAGTATCTTGCCTTGTTACCCTCTATGCAAAAGGGAAATGGTGTCTGTCCTCTGTGGGCACTTCCACGGGGCATCCCTACTGCAGAGCAGCTCCAGTGCACAGAGAATGGGACCGGAGACATAATTAACATGTTTTTCTAGAAATGGTTGGGGCATGACTTTCTTGAGGAATCTTTGGGAGTTCTCTGGCCACGTTCACCAGGTCTGGTGGAGATTAAAATACTGAGAATAGCGTAGCAGCCTCCAGCAATGAAACACTTTTCGTACGTGCCTGTGTGTATAATTATTTTAAAATTATAAACATGTACTGGCATAAGTAAAAACTTGAAAGGCATAAGAAGATG
>NW_006359585.1:0-664 GCF_000327345.1 Myotis davidii
TAAAATTGAAAGGAAAATCTTTCATTAAACATCGATAAAATACTTATTTTATTGTCAAATATTTATGTTATTAAATGTATATTTAACATATTTATTTCATTGTTCATTTATTTAATGTATACTTAGGGAATACCTACTGTGTAGTCAAAGCATTGTGGTATAGTGAGCAATAATACAGACATGCTTGCTGACCAAGTAGAGTTTATAGTTTCACAAGTTGTTAGGAGCAGATTATTGAAGGTAAGGTACTGGCAGTGAAAGTTTAATCCTTACAAATCGATACAGTTTAATGTTAAAGACAATTATAAAAGTGATAAAATAATAACAATAGCAACCAATAATGAAACATAGACCAAGGCTACCTTGATAACAGCACACACAATAAAAAAGATTCTGATGTGAAATGATAAGAATGCTAAATATTTCTGAATGCTTTGGCACCAGTCACATGCTTATAGTTTGAGACCTTTTGAGGCATGTTCAGAATCACTCAGTTATACAATTTCATTTTAGTGTCTGTGTCAAAGACAGTTGGTATCCAGCAACCATTCATGTTCTGTCTTACATTTTTCAGACAGTTGAGTTAGAGCCAGGTGTCTAGTTCTCATGAATGGATTGGGAGAGAGAAAGTGACATGTATCACTTCTGGGCTGAAATAGATAAA
>NW_006359586.1:0-664 GCF_000327345.1 Myotis davidii
TTAGCTGTAATTTTGATGTGGTTGTGGGAGGCACCTAGTACTGGCATTTACCTACGCCACCATGTTGGTTCTCTGATAGCTTATTTGGGGTAAATTATGGACATTTCCCTATAACTTTATTATTTCCTGACAACAAATGCATTGAAAGCAAGCAAAATGTCACCATATATACAGAAGTACTGTGAAAGATAGGATATGTTTGAAGGTACAACAAACTGCAAGGTCTTTCGCTACAGTATGATTGGTTAGCTTTAAGTCTGTCTAATGTCACATATCTGCAGCTGGTTGGTTCAGCTGGCCAGGAATGGACAGCTTTGAGGCCAACATTTTTTCTTCTGTGTAGACCAAAGGGCCTTATTTTGTACTATATGCTTAAATCTATACCCTGGTGTCATGGGTTGAATAGTGTTCCCTGCAGACCCTCAGAATGTGATCTTGTTTGGAAATAAGGTATTTGCAGATAGGATTAGGATGAGATCATAGTGGATTAGGCTTGAATCTAAATCCAATGAACCTACCCTTAGAAAAAAAATGGAAGAAGAGGGAAGAACACAGAGACATACAGAGAAGGCCATGCAAAGACCAAGGAGGCAGAAATTAAAGAATCCCTAAGTCCTGGCTGGTGTGGCTCAGTTGGCTGGGTGTTATCCTGTGCACCAAGAGG
>NW_006359587.1:0-664 GCF_000327345.1 Myotis davidii
GAGAATTGACTTAGGGGCTTCCACCCTGAATTTTAAAATATGGACTAATGATACACTTTTGGATTAGGAGTGGGATATCTGTTCCACCCTGGAATCTGGGAGACTTGGGTCTTTCCTTATCATTTCACCCTAAGGTTCTTCTCTGGGTCTTGATCCACACCTTGACCATGACTTCCTCATCTGGGCCCAGATATTGGTATCCTTTGTAGCTCCTCAGGTGGGTCTCTCTGACTTATGTAACTTAGCCCCTGTTTCAGACATTGAATTTTTGTCTGACTTCTCAGCTCAGTCCATTTCAGACTGGCTAGTCATCTGATCTCCACTCTATCCTTCCCTACAACCTGCTTCCTTGGCAGCTCCTGCATGCCCTCCAACCAGTTCCCAGAGAATCCTGACCAGAAAGGGCTGGCACTAATGTGAAACAATACTTTTGACTTTAACAAACAGAAAGCCAGATATTTCTCCAGCAAAGTGATTTTATTCAGGAACAACGAAGAATCACAAGTTTGGATATGCAGTCTAATGGTTAGCCATGTGCAAGTTTTAAGTAACTAGGAAAGGAAAATCTGTTATAGAGGAGAAAAGGAAGTTGGGAGAGCCATTATTAACTGAGTTCTTCCTGTTGTGTTCCTTGATCCATGTACTGCATAGAGCTCCCCTTCTG
>NW_006359588.1:0-664 GCF_000327345.1 Myotis davidii
AGCCTCTTGAACCTCTAAAATACAGGAAAACAATCAATACTAAACTCTATTTCTCTGAACTTTTACAGAATTTATAAAATTTACTACAGAAATTAAATAAGCACCTATTATGTAATTCCATATTATAATGCTATTCTAAATAAATGTATTTGGTAACATTCTCCCCAGTGTCCTGCAGGAGAAATTTCAGTAAGGTTTTCACCTAAAAATTAGAAAGGCAGGCTGTGGAGACAGACCAACAGACCGGAGTTTGAATCCTGCTTCTGACCATATATTTGTTATGAGACATTGGTAAATTCTACTTCCAAAAGCTCCAAATGCCTCTTTTGGAAAATGAGGAGGTATGTATAAACTCCCTTCAAGTGATTGTGAATATTAATTAGCATAATATATGTAAATCTCCAAACACAGGATCTGGCATAGAGCAAGAGCTCAATATTCCTTCTTTCCCCCTTTCCCCTTTGGAATCAATGCTTCAACATTGACAATGATTATTCTCTGATCATTGCAAGGTTTATATTTATTGAGTACCTATATGTCAGCACTATATTACATACTGCCAATGCAAAGTATAATATAATCTCTTCATAACAAAACTGGCCTTTGGACAAATTGTTAATTTAGTATTCTTTTAATAAATCCTATCTAATAAAAGAGAAACATG
>NW_006359589.1:0-664 GCF_000327345.1 Myotis davidii
AGCAGGGTTGGTTTCTTCTGAGGCCTCTCTTCTCGGCTTGCAGATGGCTGTCTTCTCCCTGCGTCTCCACAAGATCTTCCCTCTGTGTGTATCTGTATCTTAACCTTTCCTTTAATAAGGACACCAGCTATATTGGATTAAGCCCACCCTAATGACTTCATTTTAACTTAATTATCTTTAAAAGCTCCACCTCCAAATAAGGGCACTTTTTGAAGTATTGGGGATAGGACTTCAACATATGAACCGGTGGAGGGAGGCACAATTCAGTTTACAACACCCCAGAAAAGCAAGGGATTGGTGAACACTTACTGTGGGCTGAGGGGTCCAGTGCCCTGTTGATGGAACTGAGCTCTGGGGATCAGGAACCCCTCTTGGTTTCAGACATGAATCCTGAATTCAATTCCTATGAGGCCTCGCTCTGCACAACTGTCTGTGAGTTCCCCAAAGTGCCCTGTGGCCTTGTCTCCCATTTTTCCTCAGAGTAAACCACTGTTACTTGAGGATAACCCAACTGAGGAGCTTTTCCTTGAAGCTAAAAGTGTAAAGCACTTTGAATGATGACTTATGTCTTCTGCTTACACGTAAGTGGATGCAAGGTGCAGGTGGAAGAAATGAACACTTGACCTGGATGGGGGAGGAAAGAGCTAAACTCTTCCTTCTGCTA
>NW_006359590.1:0-664 GCF_000327345.1 Myotis davidii
GACACCCTCTCTTACCTTGAGGAAAGCCAGCTGCTACACTGTGAGTTCCCCTATGAAAAGACCCACATAACAAAGAATTGATACTTCCAACCAACATCCAGCGAGGTCCTAAGGCCAATCAATCGCTCTATAGAAAGTCAGGATGGGGATCCTCCCTCAGCTATGCCTGGAGATGATTATAGGCCTGTCTGAGGCTTTGATTGCAGAAGTGTGAGATCCTGAATCAGAGACCTCCAGCAAAGTCATCCTCAGATCCTTGACTCATACAAACTGTGAGCTAATGCTTATTGTTTTAAGCCACTAAGTTTGGGATAATTTGTAAAATAGCAATAGATAATGAATATGTGCTCCTATAATCATTGCAAACCTACAGTGGTAAATAAATTCATCATTTTCAGACTAACAGGGGCCCTGAATTATTTAAAGGCACCCATTAATTCATCTAATAATTACTGAAGGCCTAACCTACCAGGCTTTGTTATAGGAATAAAGTCATTAAAAAAAGCAATCCAGAACCTATGCTTTTATGGAGTTTTTCACACTGACAATAAACAATAAAATGTATCTGATGCCAGGTGATTATGACTTCTATGGAGAAAAATAAAGCAAGGAAGCAGGATAGACAAAGCCTGGTTTAAGTAGGAATTGCAATTAAAAAAAAACC
>NW_006359591.1:0-664 GCF_000327345.1 Myotis davidii
GTCCTCTGCTGCTGCTTGCTGTTGCGCTGGTTGCAAGTTTGGTGGAAAACCTTAGAATTTAGGAGAAAAAAAGGCAAAAAGTACATGCTGAGAGAAGGGCATGGGCATGCTCAACGTGGGCGTGTGCTGTGTTCTTTGTCTAGCTTCCATATACTCCCTAGGATTTGGGAAGAGCAAGCTTTCATTCAAACAACCCAATCTCTTTCCTGGCTCTTCCAGGGCTGTGCCTGTGTCCTCCCCGCACCCAGTCTCTTTCCAATCTGACACTTTCCCAGGCTAGTGCCCTCCTCCTTTTATGGTCAGCATTTTGGCTCCTCTGTGCATGCCTCATGCTTCTGCTTTGTCATTCAGCTTCTACAGAGCATGTGCTTAGTAAAAGGAATCCCTCTGCACTATCTTGGCTTCTGCCATGCATGCACTCAGTGAGAGAAATTTCCCTTGGCCATTTCCTCCCTCCCCACCCCATTAATCTGGTAGAACAGTGCAGGCCGCTCCCTGGGGTGACTGAAAAGTGTCTTTCCTGCTATTTGGATGCCCTGAGGGACTGTGAAACTGTCCTTTCCTAGTTAATCCGGATTAATCAGATGTCTGGTTCCAGTTGTTCCTTTCCTTTTTGTTCATGTCTAACTAACTGCCCACTGTAACAATAGTTTTATTATTTTTT
>NW_006359592.1:0-664 GCF_000327345.1 Myotis davidii
TGCTTTGTTGAAGGTGTGTTTCTTGAAAGTGAGTGTTTAAAGTGTGTTCATAAAAGTCAACCTAAGAAATGCTGGTTGTTTGCTTTCTTGGTTATTATTGGAAATTGAGGTCTCTAAGAGTTAAAATTTCAGATTCAATTGGAAAGAAATTGCGTGGTATAAGGTATGGAATGTACTTGGAAGGAAAAAGTGATTTTTTCTAAAGCCAGAATCAAGTACCGAGGTCTACTTTCTCTGTCTACAGGACCATTTTCTCACTTGCCATAAGAGGAAACACAATGACCTGTGCATGCATTCATTCTAAAAATAAAAGGATTTGTTAAAATCTTACTATGATTATAGCCACTGTGCTAGATGCTAAACATGTGTAGGTTGGCAAAACCCATGTGGGCACTGCCTCTTGGAGCTTTCATTCAGTTGCAGGAGGCAGGTGAAGGGAACAGATCCTGACACCCAAAACATGGCTCTTTGGAACAGGATTATATGAGGCTGTAGCAGAAGCCAAAAAGGCTCTAAAAACTGAATACAAGGTACCATTTGGAACAGACATTTGCATTTATTAGGGGATCTCCAAGGTTGCCTTCCTCTTGGTACCAAGAAAAGAAATTGACTAAATGTCTAGAAACTCTTATCAGTGGAGAAGGCATGGATGAAATGTGCATAA
>NW_006359593.1:0-664 GCF_000327345.1 Myotis davidii
TTTTCTACAATGCCTACACCTCTATGTCTATGAATACAAAACGATTTCTAACACTGTTCTACACTATCCTGGTTATAACTGTAATTTCCAAGAATTTTCAAACTCTTTCCTAGATGGTTTACAGCAAAATAACTGTGAATTCCATGTTTTGAAACAGATACCTACATCGTGTCCAGGCTTTAGCAGGTTTTTCATGTGTTCTTCTACACTTTCCTAGAGGGTTTATAGGGCTGTGGCATTGAGTTCCAATCGTTTTGAAACTGATTTTCATTTATCTTTCTAATTTCAGCTATGATTTCCAATTGTTTTCACACACTTCACTAGAGATTTCTAGCACTGTAACAGTGAATTCCAAGTGTTTTTGAAACAGCTTTTTACAGTGATGACCAAGTGTTTCCAAAGACTTTACTGGAGAGTTTACAGCTCTGTAGCAGTGAATTGCAAGTCTTTTGAAACAGGTTATTACATAATTTCCAGATTATACCAGTGATGTCCAAGTGTTTCCAAAATCTTTCCTAGAGAGTTAACAGTGCTGTAGTAGTGAATTCCCTTTATTGTCACAAAGATTCCAACAATTTCTTGCTATTACCAGTGATTTCCAATTTTTTCAAACTCTTTTGTACAGAGTTTACAGCTCTGTAGCAGTGAAAAGCAAGCATTTTGA
>NW_006359594.1:0-664 GCF_000327345.1 Myotis davidii
TGGCCAAATTTACAAATGTGAAGATATTAAGAGAAACTTTTATTTTGTAATATTTTTAACTGCTTAATAATGAAATGATTTGTTTTACAAATATAATTCTTATGCTAGTAACTACTTAAGTCTCTGAATCTCAAATCCTAAATTAGAAATTTCTATAATGCTTCAATCAGTCAAAAAGATTAGATTTTCCCTGGACATTTCTACATACTACAAATTGCTTAATTTTTGAACCATTGTTAAATGAATTGGCATTGAAATGCTTTCAACCTAAGTAATCATCGACAATTTCTATGTAAGTATTCAATCTTTGTTTTTTGGGTTAATTGCTTCTTTTCTGGTTTTTATCATGTTAGAGGTCATAATTCTGAAGATTAGACATTATATCTTTGCCTAATTATGATGCAAAGATAGGCTGTGATCTGCTTGCAAAATCTTTGTCTATTTGACCGTTATGTCATCTCATAATTAAACAAATCCTTAACTTAAAATTGTTATTTTTTTATAATTGATGTGACCCTACTTTCTAAATGCAGGTAACCAACCAGTAGGAACTTAAAAATCTTTTTATTTATAATCCTGATGGATAGACTGGTTGAAATAAAGTTCCTCCAATAAAACTGTTTCACTCAGTCTTGTATATCCACTACTACCACTGCACTCTTCC
>NW_006359595.1:0-664 GCF_000327345.1 Myotis davidii
TTTGTGGCTAGTATGAATTAATCAAATATAAGTATTTTTTTAGCCATCTCTAAAAATTGGCAAACCAGCTGCAATAGGAGTTGCTATTTACATATCTTATACATTAAAATATTGTAGAAATACCAGAATCATTAGTAAACATTACTAATTGTGACCTAAAAATATCTTGAACAACAGGAACTTAATGAAATAAAGGACTCAATAAGCATTTGGATGAATATATTCTAGTGTTAACAAGAAATTATGATTTTATGGAATATGAATTGGATCATTTTATTCCTTAAAAATCAAAAATTTTCTATAATCAGCGCAGTTATTTTAAACTTTTTAAAAGTAAATATCTCTAAAAATAAAGAAGGAACAAAAATGGAATTTCTTTGTCTTAGAATAAAAAGTGACTAAATGATTCATTCACTTTATAATTTGAAGGACTGTACTCAAAATTTTACTATCCAGCAAAATGCACAGACCAAATAATTGCATCTATTTATCCTCTATATTTTAATAGCACACTGATATTACCTTGCCAACATCCATCTACTCCTCCATTTCACACATATAAAAAAATATTAATTGAATACCTATGATACAGAGTATTAAATAATGAAATCATATTACCTCACTCTATTTTATCTCTTTATATGAATACTAGAGGCCTGGTGCA
>NW_006359596.1:0-664 GCF_000327345.1 Myotis davidii
TTGCCGACCACTGCCCTAGGCCACCTTGCGAACCATGGGTTAACATTTTTACACTTGACAAAGCACTTTCACAGCTATCAGTTCACTTATCTTCACCACAAAAACTGAGACTCCAACAGGGTGCTCTGGAGGTTTCACTGCTAGGAAGTTGCAAGTCGAGACAGGTTCTGACTGGAAACAGAGCCTTGCTGCTGATCTCTATGTGTTTCTCCCTCCACTCAGAATGCCAACTGCATCCTTTACTACTCTTCATTGTTTTCCACTATCGCTCCCCACAAAAACTTAGTAAACTGAGACACACAAGAAATATTTCCATATCAGGATGGTCCTTTTCAAATTTGTATTATAACTCAATTGGACAAAGTGCTACTTCAAAATGTTGTTTACAAGAAGAGAGCCTCCATCAAAGAAAAATAACATTGTAGAAGTATCTATTTTTTCAGAATAAAGCAAGGTACAAGGTTTCAGATGAAACAGTAGAAAATTTGCCATGCAAATTACAGAATGAAAACAATCATAATAACAGCTAATAGTTACTGAAAGATTAATACGTGCCAGGCACCTTACCAAATGATTTGCAAACATTAAACCTTTATAATATCTCTATGGTATAGTATGATTATTATTTATCTTTTTAAAGGTGAGAAACTTGAAGATCAGAGTA
>NW_006359597.1:0-664 GCF_000327345.1 Myotis davidii
TTCAAGCGAACTTGATCCTGAAAGCAGGGGGAGCCCTTTTGAGAATTTCAAGCTGGGGGATGACAGGGTGATCTCTGTCTCTTGGACAGATTCCTTGAGGTCTTGGGAGGAAGACCCAGCGAAGACAGTCTTGCCATTTATATTCAGAAGATAGAAAGAAAGGGGGTAGGAACACTTCCATTCAAACTGGTTGAAATGTTGACCTTTGGAGACCACTTACCTGGAGAATCTGCTCAGGGGAAATAGTACATCCCTAACAATGGTGGGAAACTATTGCACAAGGTGCCAGAAGCTAAGTAAGGTTGTTTTGTATTTACTCTCACTACAGGGTTCACTTAATGGGATGGACGAGAACTTGCGCAAAGGGTGACCATCTCAGGAATGTGCGTGCCACAGGCTCACCCTCCGTCCTCCCATCGGTTTCTGTTGCTGCCATGATTACCCTTATTCCTCAGCACACACTGCATGGAACTTGTACATGAGCTCAACTTGTTTTCCCTTTCTGTTTTATTTGTCTGATATAAGCCTTTCATCCTTCTGGTTTCTATGCCATCACACAACACTTTAAATTTGTTTCCATGTTTTTATTGATTGAGAGAGAGGGTGGGGGGAAGGGAGAAGGATAGAAGGATGAAAACACTGATGAGAGAGGAACATCATGGAT
>NW_006359598.1:0-663 GCF_000327345.1 Myotis davidii
CTTTCTTTTAGCATAACAGGTAAGAGCTTGAACATCAGAAACTGATGTTACTGGCTTCAATCCTGGCTGTCATCTGATGAACTTGGGCTCGTCATTTTATCTCTCTGAGCCTGTCTCCTTACCTATAAAATGTAGTTCGTGATGCCTAGCCCATGGGCTGCTATGCAGAGGACATGATATAAAGCAGATGAAGCTTTTAGCATAGTGTTTGGCCCATAGTATATTACCTATAAAATGGAATCCACTGTCACTATTATGCTTTGTGCCTTGCCAGCCAGTCGGCAACACACCTATTATTCCCAGTGCTCACAGTGACATACATATTATCTTCATTTAAAGAAACGATTCACAGGCTCAGAGAAGTTCAGTCACTAGCCCAAGGCCACTCAGCGCAAAAGTGGCCCTTAATCTTCGTTTCCTCAGGTTCACCTCTCTTTGCTCTGCCCTGCAGAGTGAGTCTCCATGGTAACACTGCCCATTTGAGGCTGGTGACCTCCCACATACTGTGCACCCAGAGGTGATGCCAACCAATTGCTTTTTAATTCAGTGGGCAGGGACCAGAACCTTATCCGGTCCATCTTTCTTTTTCCCCCCAGAGGTGATTGAGCCTGGTCCTTTGCCTTCTCGGAGCCCCAGTCTTCTTACTTGTAACGTAAGAGGTTT
>NW_006359599.1:0-664 GCF_000327345.1 Myotis davidii
TGCATTTTGCAGATTTCACCAGAAAGAAGTTTCTGAGCTTCCTTCTCTCTGGTCCCCCAAGTATTTTCTCTTTCCACCTTCAGATGCTGGTGCACCTCAGCCGTTCTTTTGAAAGTCCTTTGGTAATCCCTAAATCAATCCCATAAAGCTAACCCATTTGGTTTAAAAGTACAGAAACATTCTACTTAACATATCTGCAACTGAAGAGCATAAATAATTATCTATATGGGCCCAAGAACTGCCTAAACTTCAAATACAAGATTAAGAAATTGCAGTGGCTGACATGCTGATAAGTAATGCATCTCATTCACTGCAATGGTCTTCATGACCCAGTTTTTGGTCATGTCATCATTACACTCAGAATATCTGGTATAAAATTAATACACTGTTAAGGATAGGTTGTCTGAAATCAGTGTACTTAGGTGTGAGGTACAGTTCCAGGACTCCCTAAAGATAAATATCATCATCCACTTCATTATTGTTGCTCTGAACAGAAGTGAACTTGTGCATGTAATGGTAATAGGTATAACCTTGGCATATATAAATATCTGTCTACAATTCTTGTTGTTGTGGTTCATTAAAAAATACAGTAACTCAATTATATATGCAGACACTACATACAACAACTTCTGATTTGTGTATTGTTTCTGTTATTAGCAGAGTT
>NW_006359600.1:0-664 GCF_000327345.1 Myotis davidii
CCTAGATGGACAAGAAGAGCTTTCTGGACGAGGGTACACTGTGTTCTTTACCACCAAACAAGAATTACACAGTTATGCTATCTTGCAAACTGAAAAATTACATCTGTGTTTCCTCTCGAAGAGGCCATGCTTGGTGCAAAGGCTCCCATTAAGGCTGATCTTTCAGAAATGAAATTGGCAGGGCCGGAATCGCTGGTGCAGATGGGCAGATTCCAGGTCTTACTGCTCCTGCCTGTGATCAGCACATCCTGTTATGTTCTAAGGAATCCCATTTTGCTGCTCCCGCAGGCTTGCAGCATTCCTAATTAAAAGCGCCTGCTCTTCTGAACAGGTTTTGTAAGCTATCAAAAGACACTTTTGTGTTTATTTCCCTTTATTTGTGTTTTCAGTGCCATTTTTTGATATCGCCTTTAGCAAAGTAGGAATATGGAATACTTAGATAGAGTGCTGTTAAAGTGCTGATAGCAGTAGTGTCTGGTTACTTACATAAATAAATACGAAACATCTGTTGGAATATAGAAAGTTTCAAATGAACCAATGGTTTCCTGAGAGCAGCAGCCTTTAGAATGAAGGTAGATTGACTGGCTTGAAAGTCCATGTAATTTAGGTTTTAAAAGGAATTGGAAATATGTAGGCTTAATTCAGGAGAGAAAAAAACAGTTGG
>NW_006359601.1:0-664 GCF_000327345.1 Myotis davidii
AAACACTGTGGGTGTCCTCCTTACCTTTTTAGCACTTGCTTCTCTGTTGCATAAGGGAGGACTTTCCTTTGCTTGTTCCTTAAACCCCAGTGGTCTGAGATCCAGTGCCCTTTGCGCTTTGTGTACCGAGGTAGTCTTAATCTCTTTAGCTCAAATGAGCTCCGTGCTGCTGAGTACCATATCTTCATTCCAGATCTTTATCTGAAGCGCCAGTCTAATCCACTGTCCACTGAAAAACTCCACTTGGGTATTTCACGGGTACCACAAACACAGTATGTTCTAAATGAACGCGTTTCTCTTCCAGTACCCCTATTCAGTTAAATTTAAATGTAGTAAGTATTTATAGAATGCTTATTAGCATGTTTGCCAGACAGGAACTGTGTGCTGGGTATTGTCAATTAAGGTGGTAAATATGGTCCCTACCTTCTCATAACAATTAAAATACAGTGTGATATTCACTAGGGGAAATACTGTCATCTGTTGAGGCACATAGAAGGTGTACCCAATTGCCCATGCCAGAAACCTGACAGCCAACCTTAATTTCTCTTATTTCTTCACCAATCACATTTAATTGATTACTAAACCTTTCCAATCTACCGCCTTTTTTAAAAGCATTTCATTATTTTTAAATTTTTTATTATTTTTGTTAATCCTCACCCGAGGA
>NW_006359602.1:0-664 GCF_000327345.1 Myotis davidii
CCATTCAGTCCCTTGTTAATACAAATTCCCAATTCTCTCAGGATAATTTTTGAATTTTGCTATCAGTGAATGATGAGTGAGGGAACACCACAAAATAAGGAATTCCTTATGCAGATAGATATGAATCTCGAATGTAATCCCTTTGAAAAGGCAACATCTTGGCAGTTTCTAATATCCCAATAGGGTGTTTGCAAGGGTCACTGAAAAGCAAAGCCAATTTGCGTAGATTACCCCTCACTCTAACACAGGAGATAGGATCTTAATCAGGGGTTTTTGGAAATTCTGTAATAAAGCCTTGCTTCTATTTAAGATGTAGTCTTTGATAGGTTTGTAATTACTTTTTATATATGTCTTGAGGGAAGCGATATTTCAACCAAGTCACACTACTAACATCAAGAGCATCTAGTGGGAATCATCTTAAAACTATATTTTGTTCTTATTTCTTTAAAATTCACAGTATCTTAGTTTCGATTTTTCTTCACTTTTAAAAATTTCATATCACATATTTAATTTGTAGTCCAAGCACCAACTATGGTTTTAACTTTTGGTATCACAAATGTGTAACATGGATTTTTCTTAACTATTTTATACTAAAAGCAAGGACTGGCTTATGCAATGTATTAACAGTGTACTTGAGATCATCGCAGAAGCTTCATAAACCCTT
>NW_006359603.1:0-664 GCF_000327345.1 Myotis davidii
TAACTTTATGTTTAGACTTATCTATATTTGTTCTATAGGGTATTTGTAATTGGATATTCTGTAGGCAGATTGAACAAAATACTGATATATTACTTTTTGTACCAAAACACTTCTTTCTGCTTCTTTATCAATCTCATCAATACCACTGTTTTATAGACCTGCCATCTTGGTGACCTTTTCCTCCTTTGACTTTCAAAATCAATTGTTTTCTGTAATCACATAAGGAAATATAGTAGTTGATTCCAAGCCTTTTCTTTCAATGCATTCTATTTTCACAGCATTCTGCAAATTGTTGAGCAAGTACAGAGATAAATTTTAAAAATTAAGTCTAAAACAGGGTATGTCAAACCAAATCCTGGCCACTGCCTATTTTTGCAAATAAAATTTTATTGGCACTTAGCCATGCCCATTCTGTTAGGTTGTTTATGGCTACTTTTGCCCTATAATGGCAAAGTTGAATAATTGCTACCAAGACTGTATAGGCCACAAAGACTAAAGTATTTGATATCTGTCCCTTTACAGAAAAAGCTTTGCCAACCCCCTAATCCACATGTGGGAACGTCTGGCCCGTGGGCCTTAAAAAGCCCACAAAATCATTTGGTCTAGCCTTGCCAAGGTATTAGGGGTGAGATAATTAAATATTTAACCAAATATAGCAGGCTAA
>NW_006359604.1:0-664 GCF_000327345.1 Myotis davidii
ATAAACATTTATTTCTCACAGTTCTGGAGACTAGGTCTAATCAAGGTGTCAGATTGGTTTTCTGGTGAGGGTACTCTTCCTGGCTAATATATGGCCACCTTCTCACTATGTCTTCACATAGTGGAAAGCAAAGAAGTACTCTGTGGTCTTTTTATAAGGGCACTAATCCCACTGAGGACTCAACCCTCTGACCTAATCAACTTCCAAAGGCCCAACATCCTGATGACATTATATTAGGCATTAAGATTTAACAAATGAATAGGGGAGCACACACATTCAGTCCATAATATCAGGCATCCTCTCTAGTCACACATCATGTATTATTCACATTGCATTGTGCATATTGTAAGACAGAATCTACTATATGCTTGTTGACTGAAATTTTCAATAAAATAGAACCTTGCCTTTCCCCATTTTAATTCTAAATATTTCACCAGCAGAACTCTACCTAAGTTTGAAATACTGTTAAAAAGTAAACATCCATTTTTATAAGATATATAAGCTACACTGTTTACCCATAGACAGTGTGCCCCCTGGGTACTAGCAAATGCTGTTCCTGAAGCCAGTGTCTAACCATGCACTGAACGGACAGCTTGATGCAAGAGCCTAACAGTGCAAGGGGAACTTATGAGACAAAAAAACAAACAAACAAATAAAAAAAAAA
>NW_006359605.1:0-664 GCF_000327345.1 Myotis davidii
GGGGGACAAAGTCTAAGGCCAAGTGTCTACCGCCAGTCAAGCCACATGGAGTCTACTTAGGGACATGTGATCCATATACCAACAGACAAATATTAACTTACGATAAGAGCCAACTGAACACTGAGTAGCATGGCCATTAAGTCATAGAAATTCCAAGGAAGGGAAAGCAATCACTTTGAAGGAGAGAAAACAACAGTTTGTATGAAATGCTTCTACCCACTTGGAGATCATAGGTACTAAGAGCCATAGGAGGTGAGCAGTCAGTGTGAGAGAAACACGAGATGGATGGTCAGATTTTTAGGGGAGCAGGTGTCCTGATGACATAGCTTTGGAAGGACTGGATCTGTCTGTCTGCTAATGAACATGCCCTGATTCTGCAATCTTTCAGCCAACAGATAAAATAGAAGCACACCCTAAATCCATCTTGGTAGTGTGTTTCTTGTAATAAAACCTGGAATGTCTTTGGAAGTGCACTTGGAAAACTTAGTTATATTAACTGCTTTCAGAGAGGGGTGCTGGAGGGATGTGAGAGGTTTTTCACTATATACCCTTTGAATTTTGAATCATATTCACGATTACATTTTTTAAATCTGAGGATAAAATACCAGTGTGCTGAACAGAATAAATGAGTTAGGAACAAATGATTTAAGAGCACTACCATCAT
>NW_006359606.1:0-664 GCF_000327345.1 Myotis davidii
AAACCTTGAATAAAGCCTCAAATGACTTAGGAACAAAACGAATACTGCAGTAGAAAATAAAATGAATTATTGGTATAGATCAAATTGCCCAGAAACATCATGTGTCAACATTAATGTCAGTTCCTCAGAACCAATATATTGCTCCTTATCTACTCCAGGCTTCCAAAACCTAGAGTCCTTCTGACAGCTCATTCCACAGAGGTGCATTTATTTAGAAAAAGTGCATGTAGCTACCAGCCTGTCCACTCTGTCACTGTAAGACTTGCCCATAAAATCTGGTTATATTTCACTCTGGACAGCAATTATTAAGTATCCCTAAACACATGTGTCAACACATAAAACATTGCTCCAGGCTCTCTACCTTTTCATGGCTTAAAAAAGCAGAAAACACCAAACAAAAGGGCCTTTGTGGAACATGAGGCATCAGAAATATTAGTTGTGTTGTGAGAGCCAAAGAGGAGCAATTTATTCTTGATAAATATTAATAAACCAAGTTTCCATTGACACCGAGTAAGTCCCCAGAAAGGTGTAAAGCCCTGAGTTGAGTATAAGGCCAGGAAACATCACAGAAACAAAACGCAAAACTGCAAAAAGCTACACTAACGGCAATGGTTGCTGTCACTTGCTACAATGACTGGTTTTCTGCCTTCACTTTTCTAAATCA
>NW_006359607.1:0-664 GCF_000327345.1 Myotis davidii
TTGAGATATCATAAGGACCCCACCCCCAGCACCAGGTGAGGAAAAGGACACCCCAATTTCCTCAATAACACTTTATACTCCTTCAGATTTAAGAGTTCCTAATTCTACCCCCTGCTGAGAAGTCTCCTCAAACCCAGAAGATGTAATTACGTCTTCCTGGATATGTGACTGTGAACTTATCAGCCAAACCGAAGCAAGGAGCTTAGAAGTGTCTCTGCTGAAATATAAGTGCAGTGCCACACAGAGGAATGATGGCTTCATCCCAGGGCTTGGAAGTCAGGGATAGTCCAAGGGTCTGGTTGTCAAGAGGCAAACCTATACGAACAGCAGACATTCTCAGCAGAAGCAGACATAGCAGCCGGAAACAGATTCATTAACGAACTCCTTAACTGTGCCTGGCTCTGTGCTGAGCTTACACTGGTTTTGGCCAATCATGCCCTCTGCTCCGGTGAAATTGGCCCCTCATGAACCATTTCTGTGGCAGTCCCAGGAGGCCTGGCCACAGATTCCCAACACACAGGACGTCCGTCAGCCACAGATCCACAGGACGTGGGGTTCAAAGTGCATGAGGACAGAGAAGCCAGGTGGAAGACTGGGTTGAGCTGGACGGAAACTCAGAAGTGTGGCTGGAGGAGGTGGAGAAAAGGGAGCCCTCGTGCCCTGC
>NW_006359608.1:0-664 GCF_000327345.1 Myotis davidii
AAAAAAAATAAAGGTCTCATTGGAATAAACATACTTGGAAGCTGGTAGCACTATGACATTGGTTTCTTGTCTTACAGGTTAAGAGCTAGCATATGGGGAAGACCAAGTGGAAGCTTCAGAAATTGTCCTATATCCTGGGGAAGAGCACTCTAGATTGAGGGGGTAGCAAGTATAAAGGAAGCATTATACTTGGTAAGAAATAATAAGGAGGCCAGGCTGGAGGAGAGTAGGAAAGAGGGTAGAGTAGTAGGGAATGGGTGGCCAAGGCTAACTGTGGTTTGTAGACTTGAGTAAATGGGGAGCCAATAAAAGCTTTGAGTAGGGAAGTGACATGATATGACTTAAATCTTAGAAGAATTGTTTTGGATACTCCGTTGAGAATAGACTGCATCAAGGCAAGAATAGAAGCAAGGACGTCAGTTAAGAGGTTTTCAACATATTTTGAGGGAGAGATGATAGCGACTTGAAATAGTAGTGGTGGAGGAAGTCAGATGTGGATATATTTTGAGTATAAAACCAATAGAATTTGCTAATACATTTTTATGGTGTGTGAGAGAAAAAGAGTAGTATAGATTAACTCCAAGATATGTATTTTATATTTAAATGTTTTTTTCCATTTTATTGAGATACTAGAGGTCCAGTGCATGAAATTGTGCACGGGTGG
>NW_006359609.1:0-664 GCF_000327345.1 Myotis davidii
GGTGTCATGCCTCATGTCCATTATGTCTAAGCATATATGTATGTGTATTTCTAGGAATAACATGGATTGTTTTATTTTTCAAAATGCTAATTAGCATGTTCTGAATACCACCCTAGATCATTGCATTGATAGCTCTCAGATCTCATATTGGAACGTGAAGAGAAAGAAGAAACTGGATGCTCACAACTGAGAATAAGCCTTTTTTTCAGTGCAATGATACACGGCACGCATGCCACCGGAGAACAAGGGTGTGACAGGCTAATTAGCCTTTTCCCTTGCTGCGGCACTTCCTCCACTTGAATGTGCAGAGGCAGGGTCCCTCTGCAGGGGCCGCCCGCACAGCTCCGGAGGACAGTCAGGCACAGGGCTGCCCTGCAGGCCACACCTCCCCAGCACAGACCAGGCACTCTTGCAATGTTTTACATGTTTTTTCTATGTGTGTGTGTGTGATTGGCTGGGCCCACTAAAACTTGTTCTAAGGGTGGGTAGTATTTGGAAATATATGAAATGAGCTTTTTGAAAAACTAACATATTGACTAATAGCAAAGTCTGTGGAGTCACTCTATAAGGTTTCATAGTCATGTTACCCATATAGTTAGTTGTTAGGTGGCTACAAACGAGTCACTCACCTTTTCTGTGCCTCAGTTTCCTCATTTGTAAAATG
>NW_006359610.1:0-664 GCF_000327345.1 Myotis davidii
TATTTGGAGATAGCATCTTTAAAGAGGTAATTATATTGACATGCACTCATTGGGGTGGCTCCTAATTCAATCCTCGAAGTCTTAAGTTATGCTACACTCCCTTCTATATGATTGTACATTAAGAGCAGGGTCTGCATAAAATAAACCCAGGCTTCCATCCCCCTTGGGACTGAAGCCTCCTAGTTTACTCTATTTAATACTGAGCCACTCCTGGTATCTCCCATCCGAGCCAAGGGTGTGTATGCAAAATGCAATGGCCACAACAAATCAGGTTACCCTCAACTGAAAGTCTTTTCTCCCTAAAAAGAAACAAACAAAAAAATTAAATGTATAATTGAAACCCAAACAACTGCATAAAATTTGATGTGTTGACATTTGCATATAACTGTAAAACCATATCACAAGACCATGAAAATATCCATCACTCCCAAGTGTTTCCTGCTCCTTTATTATCTCATCCTACCACTCTCTGCTCCCACCTTCCTCAAACAGCCATGGTTTGCTTTCTGAATCTCTAGATTGGTTTGCATTTTCTAGAGTTTTATGTAAATAGGATCACATGGTATATACTGTTTTAAAGCAATATTGAAATATAATTGACATACTGTAATATTCACCTATTGTTTATGAAGAATACAAATATAGTTTTGTAAACTTATACAGT
>NW_006359611.1:0-664 GCF_000327345.1 Myotis davidii
TTTTATTTTGTTTTTTAATCCATTAACACAGTATATCTCTCCTTATATATAGGAGATCTTTTAAGATTTACACCTAGAAACATTTTTTGAAGCAATTGTAAGTACTGCTGTGTTTTTAATTTTGTTTTTCAGTTATTCATTGCCAGTTTATAGAAATATGGTTGATTTCTGTGAGTTGACCTTGTATCCTGAGACCTTGCTAAGCTAAACTATTCTAGGAGGTTTTTTTTATTGATTCTGTACATTTTCTAATGTGTCTGTGAATAGAGACAGTGTTTTCCCTTCTATGTGCCTTTTATTTCCTTTTCTTGCCTTACTTCTCTGGCTAGTATTTCCAGTACTATGTGTCATAGGAGCGGTGAAATCAAACAAGCTCATCTTGTTCCTGATCTTACAGGAAATGCATTCAGTCTTTCACCATTAAATATATGTTAGTTGTAGGGTTTTTTGCAGATTCTTTTTATTAGGTTGACAAGCTATTCCTAGTTTGAGAATTTTTATCATGACTGAGTACTGAATTTTGTCAACTGCCTTTTCTGCTTTAATTGATATGATGATCATATGGCTTTTCTTCTTTAAACTGTTAACTGATGGTATCTTTTCTTTTTAAAGATTCATCCTGGCTGCTCCCTGTGGAGTAAACTATCAGTCTGTTCTCTGTGTC
>NW_006359612.1:0-664 GCF_000327345.1 Myotis davidii
CCCCACCTGTAACATCCTTCTATCTTTTTTCTACTTCTTTATTTACTCTTATTACCCAAAACTACCTAGAGTAATATTTTAAGGAGCTTTTCCATGTTGCTTCTAGTAAGTTAACAATAAGTATCTATATACATTTGCTAAAAGGTTAAGTAACTTCCAGATCTCAAAGTTAGAAGTGGAGTTAGGGTTTGGGTCCAGTTAAATCTCACTCAAGAGTTTATGTTTTATCCCGCCCTTCAATTAATGGAATTTCTGCTGAGTAGCAGCCCAATGAAAAGACTATATTTACCAAATGACATTCTTTCCACCCAAAATGATATCATGTAACCGAGCTAGTAGAAGCAGACAATTGTCAATGTTTTCCTTGCCTTCTTGATTTGATTTCCCAGATCACTACCTACAGGAAGCCATGCTTCAGCCCGGGAAACATCAGCCCATGAATTAACAACATAATTACCATATGATATCAGCAGACACCGCACAGTAGTGAACAGGTGTCCTGGTAGAGTAAGATTAATGAAGTGACTATAGCAAAAGCTTGTCAGAGCCTCAATTTCTGGGAGCAGAGAGAGTCATCATGTTGAAATTGCAAGGTGTGGGTAAATGAAATTATACCCAGAGAACAAAGATTTTTTTTTAATCCTTGCCTGAGGATATGTTTATT
>NW_006359613.1:0-664 GCF_000327345.1 Myotis davidii
ATGCTAGAGTGTTATGGTCCTTTAGCAAAAGCGGCACCCTATTAAGTGACCCCCTTCAACCTTTAACAAATCTTCCAAGTGAATTGCCTTTGCACCCTCAAGTATATTTCCCTGTAACCCTCTTATCGATTCAAGTGAAACTATGAACATTATAGAAGGAGGCAGAATATTTCAGTGGTGGTAACTTAAAATTTGAGCTCAACAACTTAACTTACAAAATTATAATATTTAGCTTCACCTAAATAAGTCTCCTAACCTACAACACAAAGATAAAATTGGAACTGGCGAAATTGTTTTGTTTCTCATAGCCTCAATTTCCTCATGCATAAGACAGAGATAACACAAATTATTGATAGGTTTGTTCTGAAGTTTAAATGAGATAGTGCAACTTGAAAGGCATCTGGTATGTGCCTGGTACATTATAATTGACAATTACATTAGCACTTCCTGCCCTTTGTTTTTTAATGCATAAGGGAAGAGAGAGAGAGGTGCAACTGGTATAGTTATTTATAATGCTGCATGTGCATCAAAATTCCCTAAACAATGTTCAAAAAGTTCAGATGTCACCTCAAATACTCAAAATGGTTCTTGAGAAAACAGTATCAGTCAAGCAAACAACAATCAAAACTTACCCGTTAGTTTAATGTAGAATTTTCAAAAAAAA
>NW_006359614.1:0-664 GCF_000327345.1 Myotis davidii
GGGGCCGCGCTGGTGGGCTGTTTGCCCCGCAGCTCAGGTCCTGGGCGCACTGTTCCGCTCCTCCCCATTGCCAGGCAATCAGAGCCCCGGGAAAGCTCAGGGCCCCGGCTCCTGCCACACCCTCCCCGCGCTGGCTCAGCTCCTCAGCCACAACAGCGGACTCGGAGGGGTGGGGAAGGGATGGAGGGGCACAATTGCTCAAAGATTGTCCAGAAAACGGAAGCTGGCGGTGGACCCAGAGTGGGAGCGAGTGGGTGGGCGGGACGCCGCGGGGTCCTCCGGGTCCCTAGGGAGGCTGCGCGGGCGTTTCCCTGGACCCCGCCCTGCCACTTGCCAGCCCTAGGGTCCTCTCCGCCAAGCCACTGGGTGCCCGCTACCTCGCCATCTATTGCGCGGGCTTTTCCACTTGCAGGCTGCCTGGCAGAGATTCTTTTGACAGCCCGCTGAGCGCCACTCCTGCAGCTTCTGTGACTCCCAGTGCAGCGGTCACCCTCACCTTTAGGGCAGATTCTCTGCTTCTGTGAGTGGTTATTTTGCATTAGAGGGGGACTGGAGTTCATAAGGGGTGATTGACACGAAGGCATTTTCCAGATGGGGAGTGGCCCATTGTAGAAACCCCCTTCTAGCTCCCGGCCTTCAAGGTCAAGAGTTTATGCCTGGAAAG
>NW_006359615.1:0-664 GCF_000327345.1 Myotis davidii
TGAAAAACTTGGTTTCATAGCAGATCCTCTGGCTAGATCTAGAGAATTTATTTAGTTACAATTTTTATTCATTTTGTTCATTCACTCATTTAATACTATTAAAATATGAAAAATGTGCCATGTACCAGGTCCTAGTCTGGGTAAAGGTACATAGTACTGAATCAAAAATAAGGATTCTTCTCTTCTAGAGCTTATGTTCGGGTAAGTTGTGACAGAAGATTAACAAGTTGATAAATAATCAACATAATTTTATGTAGGAATAAGATTCAAATATGTTGGTTAGATGGAGTAAGTAGAGTGAGGGACTAATTTAGGTGAGGTAGAAATGACCACTAATAATCCTTTTCATAGTGTGTTGACACCCAATTGTTTTGAATAAAACTGAGTTGTTCTCCATAAGTGACCTGGTTATAAATATGTAATGTTATGATTTATAATAAAAAATTATACATATTTAGTCTTGGTTCTGGGTTTTGGCACAGAACTCTTAAAATCCTTGGAATGTCCTACGTAATGAGAGCCATAAAGATGTCTTTTGCTATGTCATTGAGGTGACTTGTGGATAGCTCCTAAGGATGAGGGCTGGTTACCAGTGGAGCCAACTATGTTATTAGATGGTAGGTACCTCCTGTCTCATTCCCCAACCTCTGGGAGGGGAAAGGGG
>NW_006359616.1:0-664 GCF_000327345.1 Myotis davidii
TTTTTTTTTTTTTTTTTACCACTTTGATCTTTTTCTCTAACAAAGATTTCCATTATTCCAAATGCCATTTTGCCTTGTTTACATCTCCTTTATAAAATCTTCCTTAAGAGATAAAAAGGCCTTAAATGCTATGCAGTCCCAGCCTGCCTCTAAAAAGGGAGAGACGAGGGCGCTGTGGGAAGGTCGCTGCATTGTGAGGGGAGCGATGCACAGGGGCGTGGATTTCGTGTGCGTACATGCCAGGCAGTGCCCAGCGTGGCCTGGAAGGAAACTGGGAAACTGCACCCCTGCAATCCCTCAGGATGACGTTCTCAGACTAAAGATGGTCCGGAGGTAACAACGGGTGTATCACTCATGGCAGCAGAGTCCCAGGAAGACAGAAAAAAGAGGGCGGGGCTGGAAAAGGACCGAAGGACTTGGATGGTGGAAGCACGAAGGGCCCTGTCTGCTGTGGCTCTAAATGGAGGCAGAGGGGATGTTTACAATGACCGCGTTATAAACGAGAAAGGGGAAGGGGACACAAGGAAGGCAGGTTTCCTACGTTTTATTCAAACAGGTAAAATGGCAACACCAGTAGATTGTGTTGTTATAAATACATATAAAGTGATGGTTAGATCTATCACTAAGAAACCTTTTTTAAGATACAATCAGAAATACTGTAAAT
>NW_006359617.1:0-664 GCF_000327345.1 Myotis davidii
TTTTTTATCAAATATTTATTGAGTGCCTGATGTAAGTAGTCAAGTCACTCAACCAGGACATGGGTCATACAGTGGTGAGCACAGATGATGATCTCTACTTACGGAGCAAATAGTTTCAAAGATGACTGTGGGGTAGAGCATTAGGAGCATACACAAAGAGAAAGTAATCATACATTATGATCAATAGGTTGAAGGAAAAGAAGGCAAACAACGTGTTATCACAGCAATTTTATACATTCAAAAATAGGTGATAATTGCCAATTAGGAAAGCAACCGCTGTGTATAAAGAATAGGTTGCACTGATAATCTTAGCCAAGGGATGGTCTGGAAAGTCCTTCAAGTGAGGGAATTTGACCTCAGCTTACAAGGCACAGTTGATTTTGATGCAGGGTAGGGAGAGAGCCCATTTGCACTTGTCATGATGGGAAAAGCAAGAACCTCTGGGTCACTAGTCTATTTGCCTAGAGCATAGAGAAATAGAATAACTAGAATGGGATGGCAATGGTAGCTATTATTGTCATCACTTATTATTATTATTTAGTTCCAGGGACTGGAGTACAGATTTACATTACCTAATTTGCCTTCTCATTTTTTGAGGTTGCTTGTCGTTGTCCCAGTTTACAGATAAGGATTGTCCCAAATAAGCTTCTATTTCTTATATATT
>NW_006359618.1:0-664 GCF_000327345.1 Myotis davidii
GGCCCCAGATCAGACCTACTATATCATGGAACACAAGGTGAGGCATAGCAATTATGGCTTAACACGCTTCCTAGGTGATTCTGATGTATGATCAAGTTTCAGAATCACTGTATTCAATGATGGTATCAAGGACTTGAGTCAACTGATTCCACAAAATAATTTAATTTTTCCCAGACCATGTAAATGAAATATCATCTACCGGTAATATTAAAATACCAACTTTGCTTTTTCTGTAATTGTAAGACTTGAGTCCAATTTACAGAAATGTGTTTGTATTTATTTCATGATAAAATTTTGTGTTATTGGGTAAGAATAGAAGTATAGATATACAAAAGTAATTTCTATCTGATATTGGATTATCCTTTTCCTAGTGGCAACAAACTTACCTTGCTAAGTATAGTTCCCTTTTCCCACCCTGTAATCATAGTTTAATTTTCATCCTATTTTTTTCACTTTTTATTGAGATATAATTGACATACAGCACTTTTTAAGTTTAAGGTATATGGCAAATGAGTCAACCAATTCATATTAAAAAATGACTACCACAATAATTTAGTTATAGTTAACATCTATTACCTCATATAGTTACCCCCCAAATTTATTTTTCCTTATAATGAAAACTTTCAGATTTACTCTCTTAGCAAATTTCAAATATACTCTACAG
>NW_006359619.1:0-664 GCF_000327345.1 Myotis davidii
AAATAAAACTTAAACTGAGAGCTGCTTGTGGGTAAGAATACATTGTTTTGTCCATCTTGGGATCCCCAGCACCTAGAATGGCTTCTGATTTAGAGCAAGTAGAGGTTAATAAATGTATAATTGAATGAATGTGCAATGTGATTGTATGTGCTAAGTATATTCTTAGTTGATCCTGATGCTGAAAGAATATTCTTGTGTTTAAATGTGTGGCTTTATAGACTTTTTAGCTTATCTGAAAAAGGCAAGTACAAGGAAATGGGACACATTTCCCCTTGGGATTCTGAGTGATCCGGGGTTGAAGAGTTGACTAGGGATAGTCTTTGTTAGCATTGTCTGTGGGTCTTCCTAGGTTCAGTGTGGCAGCAATCAGCTGCCAAGCATCTTGGTTCTTATCTAAGGTTCTTACAAAGAAGGGTTTAAACTCCGTTGGATTGCTGGATTTTTTCACTGGCTCAGAAGTCTGTTTACTACTAAGTAAATAATTTCAAAATACTTTCTAAGCCATTTTAAATTTGATGCGTAGAGATTTGAATGAACTGAAGTTTCCAGTCTCCTAGAGATTAAGATGGGATCTTATTCAGAGACACTACTCTTCTATTCATTTCCTGGCATAAAAGATACTTAGATGGTGCCAACATTCTTTTTCATTTTTCACATCTCTGGG
>NW_006359620.1:0-664 GCF_000327345.1 Myotis davidii
TCGTGAAGGGATCGCTTTGCTTCCTCGATGATCTAGGGAAACAGTTCTGCCTAAATTAATGTGGTCTCGATTTATTCATTTTAGAGCCAAATACCTGGCACCTCTGGTTTAATGTAAGTGCTTGCTAAAAATATTCCTATCTCCCCCATTAGAACCAGCTTGGTTAAAACAAATGCAGAGAGCCTGCCGGAATGTCTGTTATCAGATGGTTTCTATTTTTACTTCCTCTCCCTATAATGTAGTCAAAACACATGAAACAGGTAGCCAGTGACTCATTCCAAGACATGCAACCAAGATAAGAGGTCACACAGAACAAAACCGACAAAGAAAAACCTCACAATGTGTCCTTCATTATGATGCACTAAAAATCCACTGTAGGAAAATGGAGAGATCATCAATGGTTATTTACTTAGGTTTCCTATTTCTACCTAAGGGACTGAAGAAAGGCAAATGTGCCTTGTAGAACAGACAATGGAACACGGTCTTCAATAATTTAATACCACAATATGTCCTTTCTTTGAGAAAAATGATCCTGTTTTACTTATGGTAAGTGTGTCTCTGTTAATACATTATGGGCAAAGCCAAACCATACATCAAAACTGCAAAATATGTAGAATAACTGAATTCTTACCATCTTATTTCCTCCTCTGATGAAAATGGTTAC
>NW_006359621.1:0-664 GCF_000327345.1 Myotis davidii
TAGAACTTAAATTGTATAGGTCTGCCTACTTCTCTCCATCGCATTGCCCTTACCCTAATTCATGCTGCCACCCTTCCTTTCCTTGACTACTGCAATAACCCTCTAACTCTTACTTACTACAGTTTATTCTATACTCAGTACAGTGATGTTTTTGGAGAGTAAAATAAATATTTTGCTTACATTCCTGTTCAAAATCCTCAGATAGATTCCCTTTTTGCTTACAATAAAACCCAAACTCCTTGCCACAATCTATAAGACTGTACAAGGCCTGGCACCTGCCTATATTTCCAACCTTCTCTATTACCTCATCACACAAATATATGTTGAAAACATGAATAAATGAATAACAATTTTCTAGCATTTTCATATATATTCCAGCTTCATAAAAACTGTAGCACCAGAACATAACAAATTTATTGTACATGCTCATCTGGGTGGAAACTAAATGGTAATTGATGCAAGTAATCATGTATTATCAATCTTTATCTCTTCTATGTTCAAAAAAAGGGAGTTTAGCTCTACTCCCAACCCATCTGCACAGGTATTGTGTGAAAGATTCTTACTTTTTTCTTTCTGGTTGACTGACACCTAACAAAGCAAAATCCTACAATAATAACTATAATATATTAAACAAATTATCTGTTCACTCAACTGCTGATTTCCA
>NW_006359622.1:0-665 GCF_000327345.1 Myotis davidii
TAATTTATGAATTAAGCATAGTAGATTAACAATAACTAATAATAATAATATATGAGAACTATAACAATATACCGCAATAAGTTATATGAATGTGGTCTCTCAAAATATCTTGTACTTTACTCACCCTCTTTTGATGATATGAGTGGGTAAAATACTTACGGGTAAAATGAAGTGAGGTGAGTGATGTAGGTAGGCATTGTGACATAGTGTTAGTTCCTATAAGGGTTACTTGGAATCAAGCACTGAAATGCCAGGGCCCCTCTGATAACCCAGACAGCTATTGAGTGATCATTGGAGGTGGGGAACGGGGAGGAGAGCGCATTGAGTGTGGCTATACCAGGCAGAGGGATGAGTACGTTCTCGGAGGGCTAGAGTGGGGCAGCGTGAGAGTTCATCATGCCACTGAGAATGGTGCCCAATCAAAAACTTGTGATAGTTTATTTTTGCAATTTTCCATTTAATATTCTCAGACGGTGCAGTTGACCGCAGGTAACTGCAACTATGGAAAGCAAGACTGCAGATGAGGGGAAGCTACCATACTGTTATCTCTCAGAACCTGCATGCAGAGGATTAGTCTGCTCCGGCTGCCACTACTAAATGCCATAGACTGGGGGATTTAAACAAGCAAAATTAATTTATTTTCTCACAGTTCTGGAAGCTGGAAG
>NW_006359623.1:0-663 GCF_000327345.1 Myotis davidii
GGCCCTGTGCAAAGGAAACACATATTTGAAATAAACTTTTTAAATTGAATTAGTTAGTTCATGGCTCCAAATAAACCATTCCATGTGAACTATGTTTACAATTACTTTAGCACTCAGTTTCTAATATATCAGCAGTCAAGTAAGAGAGTAAAATAGCATGCTACAGAAAGTATTTAATTATTTTCATTTAATGATACTTCTATAATGGGACCCTGTGGAATCTATCCCGGTTATCTTTGCCAATTGTTATGTTGGTTCAAAATGAATACACTGAGAGAGTGAAAGCATTTGGTTTAATTTGCCAGAAGTAGTGGTGAGCCCAACAGATAAAACGATGGAGATACCAGTTGACATATGTGATCTGAGGACAAGGTGGCTGAGGCATCTGTTACACTGTTTCAGCTGATCTGGTTGGCTAAGTGCCTCTTCTGCTGTCACCACTCCATCTGCTTCTCTCATAAAATAAAGTATTTAATTTGATATGACCAGCTCAGGTAGAAGAGAATCTGTCGGTCTCCCCAGTTAGAATCTCCAAACAAAAGTTTCCTTTCTGACCTCAGAGACTTGACTATGACTTCTAGGATATTCGTTAAGTCAAATTCGAAATGGAATTATCAGAGACATCTATTCCCAAAATACATAACTGGTTTTCATTTCATTTTA
>NW_006359624.1:0-664 GCF_000327345.1 Myotis davidii
TCCAAGGCTTAACCCTATAGCTGCTCCCTACAATCCTGTTGATATTTTATTTCTTTCCATATTCTAATTTACATTTTTATAAAATTAAGACCAACCTTTATACATTCTTGTATTTGTTTGTCTAGCTTAACCTGCACAAATACATTATTTTAAATGATATGTAAATATATTTTAAAGGTCTCATAATTTTCTATAATATATACACCATAATTTCCTTATACACAATCCTATTGGATATTTGAGATTCAAATAAATCTTTGGGTATTTTTTAATTGTTTTAAATATTTCCTTAGGATAACAAGAGTAGCATTATTTTACCCAAAAGTAGAAGTCCTAATATAAGCTTGTGACCAAAAAATACAAAAATGCATAGAAGCAGAGAATTGAGAAAAGGCACTGGTCATTATAAACATTAAAAAAAGCATTGAGCACTGACTAGACATGTGGCCACATTAGTCACTAAGAATGACCTCTTACAATTGAACAAAATTTTTTCTCATCGCCTAACTTCCATATAATATACAAAAACAAAGAGAATGGAATCTATAAACAGGACACAGCACTAGAATATACTGGGATGAAAGACATAGAATATTAGTTCTAGAAGGAACCTTAGTGACTTTATGGAATAAACTAGTATCCCAGTGCACGGATTTGTGCACAT
>NW_006359625.1:0-665 GCF_000327345.1 Myotis davidii
CCTAACTCCAAGGTGTCTTCATACAATTCAAACTGCATAAAGAATTAGGTAACATACCTGGCATTTTTGTCTTGAGAAACATTTTTGTACATTTATTACAATTTGTTGAGTCCCAGGTTGGACTTTTTGAATATTTATTATCATTATCATGACCAATGACAACAGAGCATCTTGTTTTAAAGAAATCCCAGTGTCCTGACAATAATCCAACTAATGAAGTGAACATATTTCATTCTGTTTGACTTCTGAGGAATGAAGTTGATAATAGTGAGACCATGTGGGTATAATAGGAAAAATTTGCTATGCTTCTCAACAAGCATTGCCTCTTTGACCTCAGTACTCTGGGTAGATGTCTTTAAAAAACAATCTCATTGGGTTTCTTGCACACTGCCTAAGTGTTGTAGATCTTACTGTTTTCCATTTGTTTGTGCTACCAGAAAAGTATTGTTGAGTTCCTAGTTTTAGTGAGACAAATCACTATGTAATAACAAGTATGCATTTACTAAGTGTAATCCATTTCCATTTAAAACTAAACCAAAGATCCGTTTTTAGAACCAGTCCAATATGGTATAATGTGAATATAGAGAAAACATACACCATTCTAACTTTAAATCTTTTTTTCTTTTTTACATAAATATATCATATGGGATTTTAGGGGTCCAGAC
>NW_006359626.1:0-665 GCF_000327345.1 Myotis davidii
GTTCTCCAGAGAACAGAACCAATGGGATATATACATAGAGACTTAAATAGAGATAGATAAAGATAGAAACATATATTTATTGTAAGAAATTGACCCTTGCAATTGTGGGGTGGGCAAGTCCCAAATCTATAGGGCAAGCTGGCAGGTTAAAGACTCCAGCAATATTTATTTCTATGCTTAAGTGCTCATGAGGCTGATTTGTTTTTTTCCAGGAACCTGAATGTTCACGGATTTAAGTGTTAATTATATCTGAAAAATACAAATATCTAGACTGGTATTTGACCCACTACTGGGGACCATAGCCTAGCCAAGAAACACATAAAATTAATCACCATGCCCTTCAATAAGATTCAAGACTTGGTGTTCCAGAGCAAGTGAATAGGAATCAGAAATAAAATTTTTAAAAAAAGGAAGAAAAACACATCCCAGAAACACAGTCATGCAAACACAGACACCCATTACTTTATTTATCTTCATTGGTACTTTCTCTATTTAATACTTAAGTCAGGAATTAGGGGTGTATATTTACATGTTATTTATTTCCCATTCAATTTGTACAACTTTTCTAGAAATACAAACAATATGATTGATGCATAATCAAATGATATATATGATTCCCAGTTTTTCACTGCAAGGCAGAAAAGCTCACAGAGGTTAAAAAAAAA
>NW_006359627.1:0-665 GCF_000327345.1 Myotis davidii
GAAAAGGAGTTGATAGCCTGCCTGTGTGCTTTCCTAGCAGCCTGTTCTTAAGCCCTTCTCAGCTTTCATTTCAGGCTTACAATTAACAGTTGATCTGTCTATCTCTGTCGCTCTACTGTAGTAGGCTCCTTGAAAGTAGGGATTGTGTCTTGTTTAATCTTCAGTGCCTGGAATTAATCTGGCACAAGATAGGCACTCAGTAAGTATTTCTTTTAGAAAGGATGGCAGGATGAAAAGTCCTCAGCTCTGCCCTCCTCTTTCTGAAGAAGAAGTGATAGGGATATTTATTTACTCTGATGTCAGCCTTACTGAGCCCGCTGAGCAGTAAAGCGAGCAATTCAGGGCTCTCTGACTAACAGAGATGATGGAAGAATTGCCTGTCTCCGCTGTAGGAGCCCATACATAAGATGAATGAATCATGGTTATGTTCCTGGTATGGATGCCACGAAAATGGTCTCAGGACTCCTGGCAACCCTCTCAAAGTTAAGACAAATGTCAGTGCTGGCTCCCTGAAGTGTTTTCTGGCGCATATATTTGTGAGCGCCACACCTGGCACAAAGGTAGCATCATAAAATTGAACTTGATTGTGTTGGACAAGTAAACGGTGCTTCTGGTAACGTTAGCACAAAAGCTGCATTTATATTCCCATTCACTGAGGTCTGTAG
>NW_006359628.1:0-665 GCF_000327345.1 Myotis davidii
GTCCGCAGACCACCAATTGGCGACCATTGCACTAGAACACTGAGACCTAATAATAGGATGACAGAATGCTGCTCCCCCTCCCACAATGTACCACCACATCAGAAGAAGACCTGTCTAGTAATAAGAGGGGGACACAGTTGAAAACATTATGAACCCCAGGCTTTGTTTGGGAAGTCTTTAGGGAATCCTTTGTGTAAAGGATGCCAGAGGAAGTTTTAGCTTCTGATACCTACAGCTACAGCAAACAGATGACACTGCCTAACCCCTAGTCAGATAAACATAAAACTTTACACTAAACATCTATTTACCTCAGTTCCATTTACCCCAGACATCCTGTATGGCTTTTAATAGCATCAAATAGATACTAGATATACACAAGACATACTAAAAGACAAAAACAAAGTTTGAAGAAAAGGAGTAATCATCAGGGCCAAACTCAGATATGGCAGAGATACGGAAATGACCAGGTTGGGAATTTAAAACAGCTATGGTTAATATTCTAAGGATTAGAAGGCAACGGTGGACAATATGTAAAAACAGGTGGGCAATGTAAGCAAAGAAATGAAACTCTAAGAAAAAATCAATGGGAAATGGTAGAGATCAAAAACACTGTAACAGAAATGAAGAAAGGCATTGATTGGCTTGTCAACAGCTATGAAAAAAAA
>NW_006359629.1:0-665 GCF_000327345.1 Myotis davidii
CTCTCCAGCACTTGTCATTTGTTGATTTGTGGAAATTACTTATTTTTAATAGAAAATGTTTTCACCAAAGAAGACAGGAATAGGTTGCTGCCACCTTCAAAGCACTTGAAAGTTCTTAACTTTGCAATAATACTATTAGCAATTATAATAGGTAACTATTATTGAGAGTTAATTTTATGCTACTGTGTTATACTAAGCATTTTATATACATTACATCATTTAATACTCATGAAAACCCTATGAGGTAGGTACTGTTATTATCCCCATTTTACATACCAGGAAATAGAGAATTACCATGTTAAGCAATCTCTCCTAAGGTTACATTGTAAGTGGTAAAGCTGAGATTCAAACCTACAGAAGGCCACAGAGGTTTTCCTCATGTTTATAAAAGGGAGTAATTATATGAGATTACCAATGATAATACTTAAGAATATGAATATGATTTAAACATGAATCCTTGTAAGAAAGAGTGAGTCTGATGACTCATGATGAATGGCATTTTCCAAGTTCTCAGATTTGATCACTGCCAGTTACATATTTCATTGATGTAGTCTTTAAGTAATAGCTACTAGATAATTTTATACCACTTATTTTCTGAGGAGTTAATAAATTTATTATAATTTTAGGAAAACATTTGGAGTTTGGGATAGGAATAGGTGTGTGTG
>NW_006359630.1:0-665 GCF_000327345.1 Myotis davidii
GACTCTATATGTTTTATATATAAAGTGATAAATTCTGTGTCATAACATTTTGCAACAGACTTTTTATCCTTAATCTTTGAATAAATCACCTGTAAACTACCCAGTCTTTTGTTCCTAAATTGCAACATTGGATACTTGCATTTTCTTTTTGTTTGTATCCTTTTACTTTTGATTCTTTCCTTGAAAAACAGTGGCCATTTCATCTGATCTTTGAGCAACTTAATCAAGCAATTCCTATTTATTTATCTCTCTGAATTTTGTCATAAGTTGCAAGTTGTGTAGCCTGCTCAGTAGTGAACATTTTAAGTAGCACATGCTGATCACATTCTTAAATCTTCACCCACTTGAAGATAACTGATATAACCTACTAGAAATTAAGGCCATAAATTTTCAGGTAGGGATTTCAGTGGTACTGCAATCAATACTTTGCAGATAGTGCTAACAGGTTTTTCTATGAAATATGTTGGCTTGTGGGTGGAAAAATCAATGCCTGGGAATGAAAAACAGGTGTCAACTTTGATAGGAACATCATGCATTTGATGTTTGGAGGCCAGAGGACTCTGTCAACAAACATAGCAGTAATTCTGTCAGATGCAATATGCGTGGAATTAATGAAAATGCCATAAACAAGGCAGTCTGGTCAGCAAGCCAGTTCTGCACAAAAG
>NW_006359631.1:0-665 GCF_000327345.1 Myotis davidii
CTTTCAACAATAAAAATAAGTTTAAAAAAATAAGTGTCTTGATCAAAATAGGCACTGAGGTAAGTAAGGAGGATTAATTCTATTCAACATTTGTTTTATTTTTTTTTCTTAAATTTCTAAAGGCAAATGCAAATATCCATTCAATTTGTGTCTCAACCTCTATCTGTATTTGAAGAACCCAGGGAGCTTGTGAGAAAGACATATGCTCAGGTCCCAACCCAGGTTTACTGAATCCAAATCTGCATGTTAAGGTGATTCCCAGGTCATTCATATGCACATTAGAGTTTGAAAATCAATGGCTTAGAGGTAATTTTTATTTTTCTACAGAACCAAATAAAGAATACTTGATCATGCACTACGGTTTTTCAGACATCTAATATTACATGTGTATTCATTTCCCAGATGACCTTCTCTTATTGAATATTGGAAATCCACTAATATTTTTAAGGCCCAAGACAATGATTATGCAATTAAAAATCTAAGGAAGAGATTTAACTGTTATAATAAAAGAAAAATGTCAATAAATTTAATTGCCACACTAAATACAAATGTAATTTTATCATGCTGAATCATAATTAGATATAATTATAAGTTCCCTACAGACTTTGTTATAAATTACATTAAGAACCATGTGGCCTGGCTGGTGTGGCTCAGTGGTTGAGTAT
>NW_006359632.1:0-665 GCF_000327345.1 Myotis davidii
ATTAGGAAGGTTGAGAACCACTGCCCTAAGGTCTCTGTAATGAGTACTCAGCTCTGACTTTGTAGCTTGAAAGCAGCCGTAGATAAAACTTAAAAACAAGGGCATGGCTGTGTTCTAATATAATTTGTAGGTTGCATTTTGCCAATTAAATCAAGATATTAGAAGATTCTTACAAATATTTAAAAATACAATTTAAACAAAGCAATTGGATTTTTATACACAAAATTATTTTAAAAATTCCCCAACAATTCTATACAATTTTGCTGAAGATGGATGAAACTGGTACTTTCACTGGTAATCCTGAAAATTAGTTGAAGTATAGCTCCAGAAATTAATTTGATAAGTTATTTCAAGAGCCATAAAACCTTAGATAAATAGGACTATATTTTAAAACACTGAAAAATACATACCAACTATACATACTGAAAAATAGAAGAAACTATTCCACACGTAGGGGACTAGATAAGTAAATTACATCAATTCACTCAATGCCAAACTCTGCCCAGTGACAAGCCTGGGTCTGCAGTGTACAGAGTGGAAGTTTAGAAGGACCATCTGTGGTCCTACTCTGTGAGGAAAAGATGCTGAAAGGAGTCACTCAAAATAAACAAAACAAAAAACAACAACAAACAAAGTAGAAACAGACTCATAGACACCGAGAACAG
>NW_006359633.1:0-665 GCF_000327345.1 Myotis davidii
GGTGACCTCTTGGTGCATGGGATGACGCTCAATACACTGAGCCACACCAGCGGGACATAGCTTTCACTCTTAAAAGAGTCCATATTTGGAAAGTAAAATATATGCTCACCCTGGAAAATGTCTGAGGAATATGGTAGAACTGAAATATTTGGGAACTAAGTGAAAATACACTTAAAAGTGTATTACAAAATACACTAAAACATATCCTCAACAAAGCAAAATCATCTAAATATGAGGGTTAGGGCTCCTGCCATATCACAGTCTCCAATGCTATTCTAACCCCACACCCCTTGCCTTCCCCCATTTCTTACATGTATCTTTCTTCTACATTAAAGACTCCGGATTCCAACAAAATTAACACAGTTACACATTTGCTCAATTATAAAAATTGACCTATTAAAAAGAATTCCAGATGTTTTCACCTCTTTACTGCCCTCTACCTTTAACTAAGGGTATATATTCAAAGTTTGAAAAAGAGACATTTTCTGTCATCCAGTGACTGTATATAAGACCTATCTTATCCATACTTTATATGGTAATCTTTATTTTTCTCCAACTTGTCATGTTCTGAGAGTGATATAGCCTATTATTAATGTTTTTATCTACTTCTTGCAGTAACTGTAGTTTGTGCTTTATGTAGGTTTATCTCTATTATTTCATACAGA
>NW_006359634.1:0-665 GCF_000327345.1 Myotis davidii
AAAAAATGTCAGGTTGAGATGCAGGTCATTACATCAGATTTTGAAGTTCCTGGGATGCTGAGGAGAAGGATCTTATTGGATGGTTGCTGCTGCTTCCTTTGTGCCAGGTACTGTTGTGTTTCACACACATTTTTACTCATTTACTTCTCAAAATAACCCAGTGAGGGAGGTATCATCCTCATGTTCCATATGAACGAACTGAGAAACAGATTTATCTTTATTTTGCACCAAGTCATCAGTTAGTTTGAGGCAGTAGTCTTCAAACCTACATAATTCTTCATTTATAGTCGTTGCTTATAATGGTGTTTAACTGCCTCTTGAATGTAAATTAATTTCATTTTTGTAAACAGTATGTAAGGAAAGCAATCAACATTTTAACAAAGGTATCAGAGGATTTTGATAATTGCTGAATCCTTTGATGGGACCCCTAATTAAGAGGCCAAAGTTTAGTTGTAGATTATCATTTCTTAAAGGGATGCAACCAGTTACCTATTATAGAGTTTTAGCATTTGAAATTTTAATATGTGTAAACTTTTTAAAATTATTTTTAGGCATACTCATAGGTTCCTGATATATAATTATTTGTCATTTGGCTGAGGCAAGAATTTGAATCTTATATGCTTTGATATGGTGGGTAGGAAGGAGTCAGTTGCACAGTAAATACT
>NW_006359635.1:0-665 GCF_000327345.1 Myotis davidii
TAGCTCAGATCAACTGAATGGCCAGCTGTGATGATTCAGCATGGATCAGAGACTTATGATAAAATATCCACCAGGAGCTCAGGTATTATACATTTTTTTCAGGGTTCTAAATGAGGTACAGTTTGTGGAGGGGTGGCACGTACTGTGACCCACGGAGCACAGAGTGAGATACCAAAGGAGTGTTTAACAGGCACTTCTTTCAAAGCAGCTTCATGCTGGGGGGAAATCCTAAAATCCAGATAAGCATTGATTTTTTTAAAAATCTCTCAGAGTCTTAGGAATGCATAAAGGGTGTTTTGAATAGAGGCTTCTGAGAGCTGCCATTCTTACGGAGGAGACGAGGTGGGCGCATGCGCAACTGGCGTGTAGCTATCTCTAACCTCATTTCTCCAAATTGCAACATTTGGCAGAGAGGCAAGACCTAGAGGTGATGAGGGACTTCAACCAGCAGGACACTTGCAGGAAGTCTCATGGCTCTCATGAATTCTTGCCTTGCCTTGCTGACAACTTAATCTGTCCGTAGGTAGAAAAGGCAATGAGGGAAACTGCTAATCAGGACTTAATTATGACCAGTGAGGGAGAACTGGATAATGGCTTGTGTGGTATAGGAAACAGAAGAAAGTGGCTATCGCATTTCTGAAAATTATCTTTTTAGTATATTTTTA
>NW_006359636.1:0-665 GCF_000327345.1 Myotis davidii
AGTTATAATTGAGAGGTAATCCCAGGATGCAAGAATGAGGAGCTGAGGGAGGGCGGCAGGGCAGGGGAAAGGCCAAACATAAGGCTGAGAGCCTGAGGTCAGTGCTGTAGGCAGTGAAAACTCGATCCCTCTAATAAGCAGAGTTGTCCACCTACACATGGGAGCCTGAGTTATTTACCTCCCAATCCTAGCCCCTACTGCTTGAAGGCTGCTCCCAGCGGGGTTCATGTCCTTGCACTTCTGGGCCGTGTTTGCACCAAGACTGAGCAAGTATCTGTGTCTGGGAGAAGGATCTGGACAGACAGACATGGTGTGTCTTTTAGGTGGGATGCTGGTGGTGCAAGGTGAGTTGGAACTGCATGAAAAATAGTTCTAATTCATACGTTTGAAAGGGCTTGCTTAGACACATTCAGACATATATTGTTATGTATATTTCTTGTGCGTACATACAAAGAAAAATAGAAGCAAAATAAATTGGTTAAGGTATTCCTAAAATGGCCTTCCAGGAAGAGACCAGTCCTGACTCCATATTCTGCTAGACTTGATGCTGCATTTCCCTGATCCAACCAGAAGGTGGCAGGCAGTGACAACCTGATCACAGTTGCTGCTTGGACAACAGCAACTACAGCAAAATGCACCCTGGCCTCAGAGATGTTAAGAATGAG
>NW_006359637.1:0-665 GCF_000327345.1 Myotis davidii
GCCATCTGGTGTGAATGAATCAAAATTATATCTGATTTTGTTGTCAGATCAGTAAGAAATATGTTTTTTGGTTTGCTGCAGAATTTTAGTAGTGTATGTGTGCCGTGAGACGAAAAAGGTTGAAAATTGCTATACTAAATGTTTTGATTGCACAAAAATAGTGTTAGGTAAGTGTTAATATAGATTACAAATTATAGGTTTGGATGCTAATTGTAAGGCTTTGAGAGAAGATAAAAGCCAAAAAATGTATTCATTTCCTTAGAGCTTGTAAGTACCTTTGTTTTAAGAGGTTGATTTGGCAATTGCTTTCTAGGAATGAGGACATTTTTTTTTAAAGGACATAAAAGCAATAAAAGAAACATTAACTTGAAGTCCATTCTAGTTTCCTCATGTATGCAATAGAAATATACATTGTCATAAAAATGCTGCCTATCTATTTTGGGTGCTCAGATGATCTACCTTATTTCTAAATGAAGCCTGTCTATGCTTATATGAGGCCCTTCTTAGGGTCCCCTTTATGTTGAATTCTATTCAACAGCAGAGTCCCCTGCAAGTATTTATGGTTAAAATGTATTCATTTTGCAGTCCTGTTTTACCTCCCACCACCTGAGACTGCTTTGCCTTTCTCTGGAAATATGCATGTGTACACACATACACACACACAC
>NW_006359638.1:0-665 GCF_000327345.1 Myotis davidii
TCATACACTATGATCAAATGGGATTTATTCCAGAAATGTGAGAATGGTTCCATAGCTGCATGCAAATCATATCTGCATACTAACCAATGTAATACAACAATACATTAACAAAAAAAGGACAAAAATCATAATTATTTTAACATGCAAAAAAAACACATTTGACAACATTCAACATCTATTTATGATTAAAACTCTCAACAAAATGGAAATGGAGGGAACATATCTCAACATAATAAAGATCATATATGATAAACTCACAGGTAGAATAACCTCAATGGTAAAAAGCTAAAAGTTTTCCCCCTAAAATCAGGAATAAGATAAGAATGCCTATTCATATCACTTTTGTTCAACATACTACTGAAATTCCTAGCCACAGCAATCAGACAAGAAAGTAAAATAAAAGACACTCAAAGTGGAAAGGAAGAGGTAAAATGGTCTCTGTTCACAGATGACTTGATTTATGTAGAAAACCCAAAGTGTCCACCAAAAAACTATCTCAGTAAATGAATTCAGTAAAGTTGCTGCATACAACATTAATATACAGATATCAGTGGCATTTCTACACATCCATAATGTATAGAAAGAAAAATTAAGAAAATAAATCCCTTTACAATTGCATTAAAAAAAAAGCCTAGGAATAAATTTAACTAAGAAGGCAAAAGACC
>NW_006359639.1:0-664 GCF_000327345.1 Myotis davidii
CCTTTTATTATATAGGATTATGGTGATAGATAAATGGCATTTAGGATTTGGTGGGTGGGGCTAAATAAATTTCAGGAACTTTCTGGAAGTTCGATACATCTACCTCTACCCCAACTAAAACCCCTCTCCCCTCACCACACCCAGGCATTGCTAGTGATGGGATTAAGTTTGGCCTCTGAGTTGAAAGAAAAAGTCTATCCCATTTTTAAATATATTTTTTCCTTCAGATAACATTGACTTCAGTAATAAGTATTGACAATATAAAGGAGAAGAAAAAACAACCAAACCAAACTTTTAGCTCTATTCTCTTCCTTGCAATTTAGAACCTATGTGTAGGAAGACATGACATATGAAGCTATGCAGCAATGTGCCTAAGCGTACTTAATATATGAAAGGCCTTGTACTGCTACAGGCTTACTATGGAAATGTAAAAATAACGTTTTTGAGAATAACAGGGTGGGAGGAACCATCCATAGAATTATGTAGCTATTTCCTCTCTGGCTCATCCACTTCCACTGGGACTTTTTTCCTGTTTCCCTGACTGGCCATCCATCACACTCTTAGTATGGCACTGATCTTCAGTGACACCTCATTATGCAATGTTAATGTGACCCAGTGATTTCCAATTTAATATCCTATGGAAATTTGTAACAGGTCTCAGAAC
>NW_006359640.1:0-665 GCF_000327345.1 Myotis davidii
TTAAGACCATAAACTTTACAGCATGGTGATCTAGGGGGCATTATCAGAGTCAGAGTGACTCTCCCATCTGGGAGCTGCAGGGGTAATTCCCTGAGCAGTACCAGACATGTCAAATATTTCATAAATAACAAATGTGTTCTTTTTCTATGTCTGGCAAAGTAATACCAAGACTTCTTACAGCAATAGAAAATTTTAGGTATCATTCTGCTTGTTTCCCACTTTGCTATGGAACATTTAAGTACCACAGGTTTCCATTATTTCTGGTGTCACTGTAAAGGTTATGTATAAGCAGGACTTTTCAGTTAATATGATAACTGTTAACTCAAACACTGTTTCTTTTGAATGGACTAATTTCCACAGAAAATACTGTGTCTGCTTAAAGTCTGCTTTTATGAGTGGGAGTCAAGCTTGCATGTACCATGATGGGAGAGGGGCTAGAAATAACAGAAACCTGAAGGAAATGCTGAAGGAAATTCAATTCTTTCAAATTTGCATGGATCTGAAATAAGTCATATTAATATACGTGTTTCCCCTTTACAAGCCATTTACATTGGAATAAGATTTAATCAATTAGTAAATTGATAATTTACTTCTATATATTTTTCAATAATTGTATTTTTCACATTCTCCACAAGTCGTGTGTCTGTGCGTGTGTGTGTGTGTGT
>NW_006359641.1:0-665 GCF_000327345.1 Myotis davidii
TAAAGAAATTCACGTATGTTGAGATATGTGTGTGTGGTCTGATAAATGTCTTAGTATACAAAGTAAAAAATAAACCTCCCTCACATCTCCCCCTTCTCTCCCAAATCCACTCTCAAGTTAACGATGTCAATATTTTTACTTAACCTGTAGGTGGATGAAGTTACGACAAAAGAAGTTAAACTGCCAGCAGAAATGGAAGGGAAAAAGATGGCAGTGACCCGAACCAGGACTAAGCCAGTGCCCTTGCACTGTGACATCATCGGGGATGCTTTCTGGAAGGAACACTCAGAGATCCTAGATGAAAACAGCTGACCCTTTGCTTTTGTGTCCTGCTGTGCTTAACTATGGAAGGACCCCAAGTCTTCTGGCCTTAGGTGGCCCAAGCATTCCTACCACCCAGAACAGTGTCCCAGGGGTGACATGACTGGTTGGGAGGGAAACAGGGAAGGAAGGCATGGATGGGTGTGGTATCTTGTTCTGCTTTAAGTGGAATGCCTTTTTTGCAATGTTGGAACATGGTTCCTTTGGTAGAAGTGCATTTTAAAAAAAATTGTGATACTATTTTTATACAGTGAGATTTATTTTATGCCTTACAGAATGGATCATTTTTAGGTTGTGGCATTAAGTTTTACAAAACCTGCCAAACTCTTTTCATCTAAGATAGA
>NW_006359642.1:0-665 GCF_000327345.1 Myotis davidii
TACAGGAACCTCTTTCCAGTCACAAGTGCCTCCCTGTAATATGATGCTTAGGAATTTGGAGTCCTCAGTACAGCCTCACAGACTTTAATCATATCTCACAGTGTCTTTCCAGACCCAAGTTGCCATTGATGCAGCAGTCACAGGACCTGGGACTGATGTTCCTGGTGTCCACCGGCTTTCCACTGAACCTTGTGAAAATGATTTTTTTTTCCTCCCAGGCCAAAGCAAGTGTCTTGATATCTGTCACTTACTTGAAAATACTGCAGCATTGACGTGCAATGCTGTTTAGTTAGTTAGATGAAGCTTCCATTCCAGGGGCAATCTCTGCCCCAGAGGCGTCAGCCAGCATTCTATCACAGTGGTCGGCTGCCAAGGTGGCCTTACAAGTGCTGTGTTTTGCTCTACAGCAGACACTGCTAATCAGCACAATGATATAAATGGATTATATCTGATGAATTTAGTGGCTTGGTAATTAGCATGGGGAATGATAGGTAACAGCTCTTACTGATGAAACTAAAGATAGTCAAGGTATGTGAATAGGTTAGAATATTTTAGAGGCATTCCTCACATTTGCCCAAACAGGGTTTAAGAGTCTAGTAAACTCATTAGAATGAACCTGTAAAAATGGTGCAAACACTTGATCCTGAGCCACTCCTGTCTCCCAA
>NW_006359643.1:0-665 GCF_000327345.1 Myotis davidii
GGTGAATGAAGGGAACCTGAAGGGTTGGCATTATATAACAATAACCCACCCCCCCAAAAAACCTATCTATTTGATGATCTGAACACTTCATCAGTAGGAAAAATAGACTGGAAATCACCTTAGCAAAGCTGTTTGCTATGTTATAGCAAGGAACTCGTTTACTTTTCTCTAGACTATAAAGATCCTGAATTTATGATGTTGTCTTAAAAGATTTTTGAACGCTCCCTACAATCTGCATAATACAGGACTCACAAATTAACCATTTAAAAATATTTGTGAAATTGTGTAAAAACAAATTACTGATCATATCTAGCTTTCTGGAAATTAAAAGCCAAATAATACCTCATCACTCTTTAGGTTCCTAGAAAGTAAACATGGGAGAAAACAAACAAACAAACAAACAAAACACTGGCTTTAGAGATTGACTTTGTTCAGATCTCAGCTTTCCATTCACCATGTTAAGTGTATTTTGGGAGAAATTACTTAAATACTCTGCACCTGATTTCTTCATCTGTAAAATGGAAATAATAAAATTTTGTAGCAAATCAATGTGAAGACTGGAGATAAGTAACATAAAGTGCTAGCATAGTTCCTGATGCATAGAAGCTATTCAATAAATATTATCTCTTATTAAGATACTAGAGGCCCGGTGTATGAATTTGTGC
>NW_006359644.1:0-665 GCF_000327345.1 Myotis davidii
AAAGTGCCTTATATATGCTCTATGCCACCAAGCACAGCTTTGACAAAAAAACAGTGTTAACAATGTGAAGGCTGACCAGCCTATGCCCAAAGCTTTTCATCTCAATACCACTTCGCCTTTGCTTAACTCCTAAAGAATTGGCCATCGGAAATTCGTGCTGTATCCTCTTGGATAAATATAAGTCCCCAAATCTCTCACAGAATATTTCTGGTCACACTCCTGGAGTAGTAAGAAAAGGGTGTCTGAAATAGGAAAAAAGCAGTAAATAGAAAACAGTAGGAAGCTGACCTGTCCCCGAGCGGTTTCTGCAATGACACTTCTGGCAGAAGCTTCCAGTTCTCCATTGAACTCGTCCCCCAACATCCGAAGGCGACCAGCAATGATGGCCACGTCAAAAGAGCAAGCCTCTCCTAAAACAGAGCAACACAGTCCACAATCACATTTGTCACAGTGTTTGAGGGGAGGGCAAGTCCTTGGAATCCGAGCATTGAAGAAAGTTCTCCAGAATTTTAAACAATTTGGGCATCATTTTCTCCTGAGAACATCTTCAATGTTCTGTCCACACCAATAGTCAGAAAGTCTCCCTTCACTGAGAATCCATTTCCCTTCCATGAAGATGCAGGTATTGCCCAGCCGGCTGGCTCAGTGGTTGAGCATCAACCTAT
>NW_006359645.1:0-665 GCF_000327345.1 Myotis davidii
AACTTTTGAGAGTGTTCTGCACCACAGTGATTTTAAATGTTTCTCTGGTCTTTCATTGTGAGGAATGCTTTGCAGCTTGTGTTTTGTCTTTCCATGTTTATGCAATTTCCTCATTTCTATTTGGAGCAGAGGAAGAGCCACTCATTGCCTGACTGGCTTCTGGCCCTGGGGTCACTCTTAGCACAGTGGACTCTATCTCGAGATTATGTACACACTACCAGAAGGGATTCTTTTTTAAATTTTTATTTTTAATCTAATCTCTAATCCACCTGGGATTTCCCTTTGAAATGACAAAAAATGTTATTTCAGATAAAAACAAACAAAAATATGTGCACAGGCACAAAAAGGTACCTATTGTAAGATTCAGTTGATAAGGAACCTACAGAACAGGTAAAGGAGCAGAGCAGGGGCTGCCAGGGGCAGGAGGAGTGGGGAGTGAGTACTGTTGGTGCAGGGTTTCCATTTGGGGTGATGGAACATCCTGCAACTAGACAGTGGTGATGCTTACACAGCATCATGAATGTCCTTCATGCTCAGGAATGACACCATTTAAAATACAAAAAAAAACCAATTTTATTTATTCACTAGAGGTCTGGTGCATGACATTTATGCTGTGAGGGATGTCTGTGGGAGGGTGGTGTTCCCTCAGCCCAGCCTGCACCCTC
>NW_006359646.1:0-665 GCF_000327345.1 Myotis davidii
TTTTTTTTAAGAGGATTAGTAGGCAGCACAAATATGATAGCTTAGGATAAAGAGGCAAATTTATGCTTGAATTTCTCAGTGTAAGTACTCAAAAATTATTATTGATCCTAAAAATAAATTGTTAAAATTTGTGAGGTGTTTTCTTTACGCGGCATGTTAAACATTAACATCTCACAAATATCTTGCTAATGGAATCTATTACAAACCTATAACTATATTATTATTTTTAATCCAATTTGAGTTAGTAAGTTTCATAAGGGCCAAAACCATGTCTTACACATCAATTCCCGCCCTCCTCCCCCCAAATGAACTAGTACTTGATATAAAGTACATGTTGGCTACAAGTTTCCTGAATAAATAAAGTGTAACCAGAAAAAACAAACAAACTTGTACGTTTAGAGAAATAGCATAGCTATGTAACTAGAAATGAATGAATTTCATAAGTCATAAAAGGCTAATTTTATCACTCTAATACCCAAACATTTATGTAGGCATATAAAAATAATAAATAGACATAGAAGAACATTTATGGTTGAGGCTCTAACTTGCAAAGATACATGGTCTAAATCCAGCACAATAACTTGAAATTTTACTGACACAGTGAATGACTGTGAATTTTCCTGCGTCTACAATTGACATAATGAAAATGGTTGGAGTGGGGAGGA
>NW_006359647.1:0-665 GCF_000327345.1 Myotis davidii
TTTACCAGACAGAAGACTAGAGGATTTATGTAAATTTAATTCTTTCAACAACCCAATGAGTATAATTTATTATTTAACTGTTATTTTCAGAAAGCTGAGATTCTGATACAATGTAAGAAGCTTTCTCAAGGCATATACATAGCAGAATTGAGAAGAAAGTCTATTCATTGAAAGGTTGTGAAAGACCATAGCAATTATAGAAAAATAGAGCATAACTGAAAGTGCAGATCTGCCAGTTGCCACACAAACCTTAGTTTTTTCACCTTTAAAATGAAAATACAAATCATGCTTATTATAAATTATCACAAGATTAAACAGAAAAAAATAGGAAGTTTTAAAAATATTATTTGGTACAAGGTAAATATATGATTAATCATGGTAGCTTTTCTAATGTTGAGGTTCAAAGGGACCTGGACCAGAGGTGACACCCTCAGAGAACCATTTTTTTTTCTTGGATAAAAGGGAACTTTATAGGGACAAATGGTGCTTCTTAGAAAAATGGCAACGATGGGATAGAAGACGAAATGGGATATCCAGAAATAAGTTAGATGACTCTGTATGAAACTACTGTATTAAGCATAGATAGAATGTAAATCAGCAGATTAAAATCTCTCACAACAAAATCACTTCAAAATGAAAAGCAATTATAACACAACTAGAGGCCC
>NW_006359648.1:0-665 GCF_000327345.1 Myotis davidii
AAGAGTTACATTCTAAGGTATCTCATCAACATGTTAACAAAACGACATGGAAGGAAACAGCATTGCTTGAGGAACTGCTGTAATAGTACTTACCTCACAAAGCCCCAATGAACGTAAGAACGTGTTCACCTTCCTTAGCACAGGGTATGGCACAAAGATTTCCATAATGTTAGCTATTCTTCTACTATTATCGCTAGCTATTGAGAATAGGCAAATGATGAAATTATTTGAGTACCACCCTTCTTCCACGGGGCTTAGATCATGTCTGAATAAGGTCCTTATTTGTTAGGTTTCGAAGTTGCTTAGCTAATCAGGTTCTGTCCCTTCTGGCATGGCAATGCATTTGAGTGAGCACAGCATTACCTACCCAATTGGAGGACAGCCTTCTGACTCCAAGCACCACTTCCCTGGCAACCTCTAATCTTCTCCAAACCACGTGCTCCAAGGGTGATGGTTCAGATATAGGAGAAGCTGCTATTATTGTTGTTTGCCATATCCTCTCAACCTTAGGGCTCAGCTTAGAACTTATTACCTGCTCCCATCTCTCACTAGAGTTTAAAGATATCGAACGCAGGAGTTGCTATTCCATTTAACTTACCAAACATGCCTTAAATCCATCTGTTTCCATATCCATGCTGCCACTCCTCTAATTCAGCATCCCATTA
>NW_006359649.1:0-665 GCF_000327345.1 Myotis davidii
AAAACATCACACCTTGAAAAGAGGCTTTTCTCAACCAAAGTTATGAAGACCTCTGTAAACCTATTGATCTGAAGCTGTTCCAGGAAGGAGAAAAAAGAGTCCAGGCCAGACATTCAGCAGCAGCCAGAGTTAGGCTCTATGTCACCAGAGTTCCGCTGGGAGGCGATAGGTGCCACTGATGTTGAAATACATTGTTGAGGTCCGATCTTGATGCCATTTGCCTGCAAAAGAAAAGAAGCAGTAGTGCCCACCTCAAATGCTCAAGTAAACGGGAGAAAGGAAGGGGATAAAAGGAGAAATCATTAATTACACTTTCTAGAAGCAGATATCACCTTGGCAAGTAGCCATGTGCCCTAACCAGACTGTTGTTGAACAACAATCTGTGACAGTGAAGATGAGATGGCCATCTGTGTTATAAATATTAAATGACTAGGTCTGGCTAGTTATACTATTAGATGACTAGAAATGGCTTTTGTGCCCCTTTTTAAGATGACTGTTATACTTAAGATTCACAGCTATGTGCAGAATCAGGATGTGATTAGGAAAGAGTAGGAGCAGGCAAAAGAGTAGAAGTAGTATATAAGCATATAATTCTTTTATGTTTTGCCCCAAAACTTGCTTTATATAATAGTCCTGCTGAGCAATTAAGTATTACACCTCTCTCA
>NW_006359650.1:0-665 GCF_000327345.1 Myotis davidii
AGAAACCATCAACAAAACAACAAGAAAATCCATGGCATGGGAGAACATATTTGCCAATGTAACATCTGATAAGGGTTTGATCAAAGCAAATTCTTTGTTTAATGATTTATAGGAGAAAAAAAAGAACTAATGAACAAGAAAGTTTTAATCTTTAAAGTCAATTACTTTATCAGGTGCATTGCTAAATCATTGGAACTAAACGCAATTTTGCTCCAGAGACAGACAGAAAGGAAATGCTTTCCTATCATAAACTCTTCTGTATAAGCTTGTGTCCAGGACTCATGAGATAAGGCTTTTCTGCCCTCAAACAAAAGGAGATAAAAGTCTTGGAAAGAAAAAAACCCCCAAAAAACCCAAACCAAACAAGGACAAAAATGGTTCCCAAAGCAACAGTTACAAAAGAAAGAGGAGAAACTAAGTAGAGATTGGTGGGAACATATGCTGCAAGCAGGCTTAGAAAATGAGAATTTGGTCTGTAACTCACTTAACTATCAACCCCTCTATAGTCTGGTTTCTATAAAGGATCCAAAAAAAGTTTGCCATACAGAGTTGTGATTTTAGTGAGGATGAGCCTTTAGCTGGAATTTACAAATACTGTGTCCATGAGAGGGAATCAATATCTCAAGGAACTCACTTCAATACTTTCAATAATAAAGAGTTTTTTT
>NW_006359651.1:0-665 GCF_000327345.1 Myotis davidii
GCCCTGACTGGAGGGTGACCCCACAACCTGGGCATATTGGGTTCTAACCGCCTTAGCTACCTGGCCAGGGTCAGATTTCAGGTTTTAAAAATCTAGGTGAGATAGTTTCTATTCGCCAGTTTAAATTGTAAAAGTTAAGCAGTTTTCCAGCTAACTCATATATTGTGCCCTGTGGGAGGGCTCACTTGGCCAATGTAAAGTAATTAATAGCCGACTTTTCACATTTTCTCTCAGGTGTGTTTTGATTGTGGCGCCAAAAACCCCAGCTGGGCAAGCATAACCTACGGGGTGTTTCTTTGCATCGACTGCTCGGGGTCACACCGGTCACTTGGAGTCCACTTGAGTTTCATTCGGTAAGCGAGTCTGTCCCCGTTGGGGTGGGAGGGTGCAGCGTCACATGGAGCTCTTTCCCCTTTTTCCGTTACGTTTCCTTTGACATCAAGTACAATGAGAGGTTGGTTATGAGTTATGGAGATTTAAGTGATATAACTCAGTAAACTGGGCAAGTGAGCTGGTTTCTGTTTAGTTTCTGTGACATCGAGCTCTGTGTCGGGGCAGGAGGCCGTGGCATGGACCATCAGGACGGAGGGCTTGAGGCAGTGTCTCCTTTCCCTGATGATCTTCTGACAACAGTTAGAAACCCGTGCTCTCCCCCGGAGCCAGCC
>NW_006359652.1:0-665 GCF_000327345.1 Myotis davidii
CCCACAGGTTGAGAACCGCTGTTCTAGACTCAACTCTTCCAGCAGGAGACAGAATAATGCTCTATCTTCCGTTTTTCTTCAACGCCTAGCAGAGAGCCTGGATCATTAGATGGTTGGGTTGTTTGGTTTTGTTTTTATTCTAGTCACCTCCTACTTGACTACCCATAACCACGTTTACCCTCTCCTACTGCCTGTCCATGCAAAGGTGGTCACCTGTCCTGCTCCTCCAAAACATTCATCTCCCGCTGCTCCTGAGATGAAAAAACCCACAGACTGAAGAAAGCTCGTGTACTTCACCCAGGAGCACCTTCGGGCCTAATGCAAAGCCTTGTTACTCTTGCTTTGCTCCCAATTCTAACTACAGTATCTGCTTTCAACACAAGAGCAGTTTAACAGCCTTAAATTAAGGAGGTAGGGCAGGCGCTGCTAATACAGGGGTACACGGACGTGCAACAAGAGATAAGCTGACAACCTCACAGCCAAGGATGGTGGAGAAAGAACAGCGGGCAGGCCTGGGGACTCCAGCAGACAGACGCCCAGGGGGATCTGGACAAACCCTGTTCGAATCTCATGACGCTTAGAATGATGGCTGACATTTATAAGGCTGACCCTGAGTCAACATGATAGAGCAGTGCACATTAGAATCACCTGGGAATCCTTTTAAA
>NW_006359653.1:0-665 GCF_000327345.1 Myotis davidii
TTCAATGTATATTTCCCTGTGTTTGGGTTTAGTTAGATCTGCTCTTTCATTTGCTTAAATCATCACTTTGTGCTTTGCTCATCCCACTTTTTTAATCACCAAAATGCAAACATTCTATAGTCTTCTCCTTTTTATCTTGCACTGATATTTCATAAAGTTGTGGTAATCTATACATGCTCCCATAAATTCACAAGTTAAAGCTTCCTATTTCTACTAGTTAAACCTGATATACTGTCATCATCCAAGTCAATAGATTTCTATTCCAATTAGACCTCCTGGAATGAATTTATTCATCTGATGTTAAGTATATTTCTGACAAGAAGTGGTAAAACTTATATTCTGGGAGACTGGGGTTTTCAAATGTCCTTAAAAAAGCATTGCTTTGTTACATATGATTGTGTATTAGTATATAGGCATAAGGCAGGCAATCTATGCTATTTTCAAAAATCCATTCTCTTCACTCCTTCTTCTCTGCAATTACTTTAGTTAAGGCCTCACCATTCCTCACTGAATTATTGCCCCAGCCTCTTAACCGGCCTCCCCATCTCTAATATTTTCCTTCTAATGTCTAGCCACCACAATATTGCCTGTCAAAATTTTTTAACTGATCATGCCACTTTCCCATTTAAAACCTCTTAAAGCAGTGGTTCTCAACCTTCCTAATG
>NW_006359654.1:0-665 GCF_000327345.1 Myotis davidii
GGGCATTTTTGGCAATGTGTTGGTTTTGGTTGATGAGTGACTTTATGTGAATCACAGATGACTCCTTTGACTGCATTGGAAGAAGAGATTGGAGGACAGAGATGACAGATAACTGACTGACTGACTAATGTGCATTTTCAGCTGTGAAGTGAGGTAGAGTAGGCTTTTATAGTGATAATTAAGATGAAATGGACTTGATGAATTCAATAAATGCTTGAGCTGTTTAGTCTACAGGAAGTAGAAATACACAGAATGTGAGCATTGAGGGAGAGGAGGCAGCAGTCACCAGATGGGGGTGGGTGGTGATGTTACCCACTGGGACGGGTGCCACCAGAAAAGGACTGTGTAGATGCAAGTGTCCATGCTTGATGAAAGAAGAAGGGCAAAATAACCTATTTAAACAAGGGCATGTTTAAATAGAGGTGCCTCTAAGACATCCAAAATAAAGTTTTAACACAGCAGTTGAAGTAAGATCTGCAGCTCAGAAGTAATGCCTCAGCCAGAGAAACAGATTTTTAGCCATCTCTCTATATTTTCCCACATAACCACAGATGACATTGCTTAGAGAGAAAAGTGGGCCAAGCAGCAAAATTCGTGGTTATCTAATATTGAAGAGCTGAAATGAGGAAGATGAATCTGCAAAAAAGCACTGAAAAGAAAAATAA
>NW_006359655.1:0-665 GCF_000327345.1 Myotis davidii
AAAAAAAAATAGGGTTCTAAATCATTTGAAAGACAATAAAGAAAACATTGCTCCTGGAAAGGAGATTCATCAAAGACATTTTCGTCAAACTCATCACCTAAGTGCCACAGTTGGCTGAGCGTTCCCAACCCCAACAGGGAAAAGAGGAAGAACTAGCCTACCTTACTGTCAGTGAGCTTTGGGCATATCGATTTACTGTTCCTTTCGGTTTTCTTCTCACCTCTTTCTGAGAAACTGCTCTTAACCTCTGAATTTTCTCCTTCAAGATTAACAGTGGTTAGAGTGGGATGGCTGAGCTGGTGACTGACCAGCTGACAAACAGGAGCAGATGACGGTGGTCTAGTCTTGCATCCATGCAATGTTTCTTAGGTGAACACATTCCGCCTTGAAGCTGGGAATTGGCCTGCAGGTTTCTGTCCTGCCACCCTTGATATAATGGTGGATTATTTATTGTTCTAATATCTGCAACTGACTCTAGCTCACTAAACCCTCATCCTCCTGATCAATGGGTGCTCAACAGGTCTGGTTTTCTTAGTCAGATAACTTTTTAGCAATCCTGAACTGAACCAAAAATATTTTCCATAAAATTACATGGATTTCTTTTCATTACCTTTTGAAAAGAATTTGCTGATAATAAAATATTACTATGTGTATCATAGGTAGAT
>NW_006359656.1:0-665 GCF_000327345.1 Myotis davidii
TGGTCTTCTTTATGGATTCTGTGGGAACAAGTTTAAGCCCAAGGGAAAAAAATTAGAACTAGACAGTTAGCCTCTATTCCAGATTCAGAGGATTTTATGCCTCATTCAGCAACACATCACATTGGGCCTAACAGATTGTGCTTGAGAATCCTCTGGGTCAGAAGACAGAACCAATGGGAATTCCTATGACACCCAAATATGAGACATACAGAAGTCTCCACTCTTAGGAAGTGACTCCTTCCTCTCTAAGTCTATTCTGGGATATATTAATCTTGGCTCAGGGAAATAGAGTGAAACCGAAATAGTCTTGGGAATGTTGTGTATTAAATGAGTAACCAGTGTCCCACTCCTATTGATTACATGTAATAAACTGGGACAAAAAGGTCATATTCCTACTAAAATTAGCATCTTGCCTGAGAGATAGCTTTTACCAAAGCAATGGCAAATGCCATTCCCTTTTGCTCTATGGGTTTTTGTGTTAACTCTAGCCGAAGTTCCTGAGTAGAAAACCCAAAAAGTCATTCAGTAGTGCCCCTTATGGTTTCCCTCTCTGCCGTTTCAGTTACCTATGGTTAGCCTGGATCAAAAAAAATATTAAATGGAGAATTAAAGTAATAAATAATTCATAAGTTTTAAATTTCATAATGTTCTGAATAGCATGATGA
>NW_006359657.1:0-665 GCF_000327345.1 Myotis davidii
ATATTTTTATACCACCTTTCTTGAAGTTTTATGCAACCAATTCCAGCTTCCCAAAACCAAATTTCAAAGCTTATTTAGGAAGTGTGCTGAGATGGCACACCTGAGTAAATAATTATTTTTCACCTTTTACCTGGCGACAAAATTTGGAGTAGTGACCATACAAAGCATCAGCATATGTCACTGAAAATACTAATTTTCAGGTCTTAAGTGTGAGTAGGTTGTAGCATAGAGGGGGAGAAGTATGAGAGTAGAAAAATTCTAAGATTTAAAGGCATTTGGATAAATTTTGTTCTTACTTTGCCGTCTTTACTCATAATAACAAAATAATGGAAGTTCGCTTTGTGAGAAAATGGGAGCATAATAGAAGTAAAAGTTGCTAAGTCAATTTTCAGAAGCCAATCTAATTCAAGTATGTTATTTTTCTCCTTCAGAGGGAAAAACAGTAATTTTCTATAACTGCTTCACTTTATTCTATTTCAGACACATAGTTTTAGTTAACATACGAAGTACCACTTAACTTACTATTATTGCATCTGATTTTAAAAATTTTTTAACAATAGGACCTTAAAATTGTATAACACTTTATAGATTTAAAAAACAATTTAACCTCTAGTTATTTCATTAGAACCACGAAGAATCCCTATGATGAGCTTAGGTGCAAAATT
>NW_006359658.1:0-665 GCF_000327345.1 Myotis davidii
TCCCGCAGAGAAAGACAAGACTAGGTTAAATACAGTTAAACAAATTTCCCTATTATAGGAATTCTCGGGACATTTAAAAAAAAATTTGTACCATGAACTTCACAAAAAGGATTATAGTTATTGAGTTTCCCAAATTAAATCAAAGATCTCCCAAACATCTATTAAATCCAGTGGGAGACTAGTATTGAACAAATTCAATCTGAGAGATAGAGAATGTCAGAGAACCCTTAAATACTGATGCCCTACTTGGCCAGGTAAAATGAAGACCAGAAATTTCATAAGTATCATAGTTATAATAACTAAAATATAATTCAACAAGGAAAATATTATGATGAAAAGTTTTTTTAAAATTGGAGGCAATTTCTCATACTTAGTAGAAATAAGTCTATCAATCATGCTGAAAACTCCCATAAAAATTAATCATAGATATCGTAAGGATAAATTAGCTACATGTTAATTTTATTCATATTTTAATCTTAAACATTATTCTCAAATAATTTATTTGAACATGGAGATAACACAAGTCCATGTTTTAGATGATTAAAAGTAAAAAAGCTTCAATTTTAACAGAACCTCAAATGTAACTGTCTCAAATTAAACATTAGGTGTTATTCAACCTCACTGATATGAACAGAACATACTATAAACAGAACATATAACTGTCA
>NW_006359659.1:0-665 GCF_000327345.1 Myotis davidii
TTTTTTTTTTCATGAGAAAGAAAGGAAAAGGATAAATTAGGTATTTGTAGAGATACATATATTTTTGAGGATGGTATAGGAATTAGTGGCTCTCTGCTATGTTTGTCAAGTAGGATCAAAGATCCCTTGCTAAATGGTGTGTCACTTACAATAACTGCCAGAGAAACAGCATCCTCAAGGGAACCAGCCTTATGTTAGATGGGGATGGAGGGAACCTCCTGTTAAGAGATTGAGAGCAGACAGAAGTCAGGTGGGAGTTGTTATCCTTGTCAGTAGCCTGAAGCCCAGGGGAAAAGTGCAGAGTAGTAAGGGATTAAGAGAAGAAATTCTATCTAAAAGAGTGCTGACCCTAGCTTAGTTGGTTAGAGCATCCTCCCAATATGCCAGGGTTTGATTCCCGGCTTGGGTCCGGACACATATAAGAGTCAACTAGTGAATGCATAAGTAAGGGGAACAACAAGTCAATGTCTGTCTCTGTCTCCGTCTCTCTCTTCTCCCTCTCTCACAAATCAACAAATAAAAGATTGTTGTATTTGGGAGGAATGGAAGGACTATATTACATGAATTTCTAGAAAATATGGATCTTGTATGTATACTCATTGAAATTGTAAAGATTAGTGTTCATATCACTTGGTAAAGGATATGCTGATGTGATTTATTACTTT
>NW_006359660.1:0-665 GCF_000327345.1 Myotis davidii
TGGAAAATGTATGGCTGGGGGCGGGCGGGGAAGTGAAGCAGAGAATCCAGTGAGGAGGTCATACTTGGAAATGTCAGGTGATCAGCATGCAATATTAAAATGAGGTCGCTGGGAGTTTCTGACATATTCAGCATACTGAATGACCCATTATGATATTCATACTTTTTTCCCTAAAAACCAAGTATCTAAGGGTGTATATATTCTCAGGGCATTCTCGTAAATTTTACTGAGGCTAATTCTGAATCAAACATCGTTCTTGTTTTTGCTTTTCTTGTTGTTCTTAGGCCTTGGCCTTAATTTCCTGTAGCTGACAGATTTTCCAATGTGAGAAAACCAGGAATCAGCGTTTAACTCTCAATATACCCACCATTTGCCAGAGGACCTCGCACATCTCTCTCTAAGTCACTGTGGGTCTTAGCCTTTTTGTCCCAAGAATGAGTGAGGTAAGCATGGGGTCTTCTGGCTCTGAAATTATACCATCGTTCAGATAGCTGAAGTAATTAGAGCTTGGCCACAATTAGGTTTGTCTTTTATTATTCAGAAGCCAGAGCTTTCTGTATATCTTTCTGGATGTCGTCAACTATCTGCTCATTTGGGATTACATTATGTCTTTCTAGACATCCAAGTTTTAGATACCAGTATACCTAAGCCACTGAAGCCCAGCT
>NW_006359661.1:0-665 GCF_000327345.1 Myotis davidii
CCGACTCGCAGGCTTCAATGTAGAACACCATCTGCGAGGTGAACGAGACAGGTGGGCTCAGCCCTCGGCCAGGCAGACGCTCCCCAAAGCTCCTCCGGCTCTGCCCGCTCTGACCCACCCTAAGAGTCTTTCGCTTTTGCTTTGGGAGACATCTCTGCTGCCAGAGGCTGCAGAAGCTGCTGCCACACAGACCAGAAGGACTCGAGTTTATTCGTCACTGACAGAATAAACCATCTATTAGCTGAAAGAATGTGGGGAAAATGGAGCCACAGACGATGCAAAGGACACTTTCACCGTCCAGCACGGGGAGATGGGGCGGCCGGCTGTCTTCCCACGGTGCTACCACGTCCGGGCCTGAGCTGTGCAGTTTCTATTAAGGATGCTACAGGCGAGCGAGGGCCAAGGTGAAAATAACATGGTGGTATGTTCCTCCCAACTGCCCAACATTGCTGACAGTCCTAGGAACAGTGCTCCTCAAAGTATGGTCCCAGGCCCAGCAGGTCAGCGCCAACTCGACGGCAAATTCTCAGGCCTCTCCCCAGACCTGAGTCAAACTCTTTGTTGCAACAAGATGCCAGTGATTCTGATCTACTAGCTAGAGCCCTAGGAGCAGAAAAGGTCCATCCTGGGAAACTGACCGAAAGGGCCCCCTTTCCAGAAAACAC
>NW_006359662.1:0-665 GCF_000327345.1 Myotis davidii
AAGTGTACATGAGGTGGCTACTGAAGATAACTTGAACAGACGCTCCTGATGTTTTACGAAGCAAGTCTCTTTCCACAAAAGCTTTTGGGCCGAACTTTCCTTCTAGCCTAAGAGAAGCAAACTTTTCATCTCAAGTGCTGTGTAATGCATCCCATGCTGGGTCTCTATTCTTGGGCTATTATAGAACCAAGCTATCTCCCTGCATAATGATGCAGTGACAGTAGATAAATCCCCTTTCTCTCCAGTCAGGTTTTTTGTTTCTTTTCAAAGAATTCCATCATAAATGAGGATCATTTTTTCCCCCTTTGAAATGAGATTTTAAATTTCACACATATTTATCAAGAAACAGTCAAAGCAGAACAGGTCATTTTTATCACAAAGTTTTTTTCTTCCCATGGAGCCTCTAAAAGCAAATCCCATGCAACCATCAGAGGACCTTTTCAGAGGTAAGTCTTCAAAGCATCCCTTTAGCCCAGTGGTTCTCAGCTCATAATAAATACCCCAAAGTCCCTCACAGGAATTCCTGACCCCAAGGAAGAGGAGGCAGAAGCAAACTCCCTTCATAAAGAAGCTCTGGCTGGCTGGTTGGAGAGACATGAGCTCTTGTCCATGGAATGCAGCTCTGGGGGGCCAACTTCCTATCCTATATAATAAAAGCCTAATAT
>NW_006359663.1:0-665 GCF_000327345.1 Myotis davidii
GATGCTCTATCCGCTGAGCCAAACCAGTCAGGGAGGATCACTTTTCTTACTAGTTTATTTTGACTGTTGTGATCTATTTAAATTCTGGAATGATGAATGAATCTCCCAAATCCAAAAATCATGTGGATATTTCTACATTCTCAATTTTAATCTTAGCTGTATAAGTTAGCTTTTAACATTGCTAAATGTGTGTTTATTTGTGTTTAATCCATAGGAAAGGTTATAGGAAAAAAACATTGACAGTTGGAGAAAGCCAAACAAAGCATCACAGTTTGTCCCCCAGTAAAACTTGAAGAATTTAAAACCCCGTGTGACAGTCATTCCAGTAGCAGTGAGAAATGTCACTTTTCAGTTTGTCCTAAAATAATGGCAGCAGTGTAAATGAGAAGGGGAATGTGTAAAAAAATAGATCAAGATGTACATCATGTTTATATTCTCTGTTACTTGTTTTGACTTTGAAGTCACTTTACTGAAATCTGAAAGTTACAAATATCAGATGCTTATAAGACCTTGATACTCAAAGAACGGTGCTTGGTCCAATAGCCTTGACATCAACAGGCTTCACCCGAGAGCCTCTGAATTACAATATGCATTTTAACAAAATCCCAAAGTGATTAGCTATAAATATTAAAATTTGAGGCCAAAACCGGTTTGGCTCAGTGGAT
>NW_006359664.1:0-663 GCF_000327345.1 Myotis davidii
CTGTCACTTTACTAGTTGGGTGGCCTTGGGGGAGTCATTTCCATCTCATTGAGGCTCCGTTTTTAAATTTGATAAAAAGGAGACAAATACACTGTAGGGAATTGTGGGAGATTACTTAACCCCGAACCTCCATCCAGACCTGCTCAGGGGAGGCTCAGTATATGCACCTGGTTTTGTAAGTGACCTCAATGTAATTGATCCCTGCAGGGACACGAGATAAGACACTTTGGTGATCTGCTCTTCCGGTACTTTTTTTTCTTAAAAAAAAATAAATTTATCTTTATTGTTGGAAGCATTACAGATGTGTCCTTTTCTCCATTGACTCTCCCCCCACTCCCCCCAACCCCCAGTGCTTCTTAAGGAGCAGTGAATGTGGGCAGGATCTGGAGCACAGCCTGGAGCAGGTCTGTCCCCGGGGAAGTACACCCTGTCTCCTGAGCCTTAAAATGTTGAATTCATTTAGATTCCTCATTCTTGTCTGTGTTATATTTGTGCTTGCTGTAACATTATAATTCAAAAACTCAGAGTCCGATCCAAATCTCCAAATAAAACATGTTTGTTTTTTAATTGCTATACAAATATGAACTCATTAATTCTCAGTACATCCCGCCCCCCCCTTGAAATGCAATTTCTTTCATCTTGTGATTTCAAATACTCCGGGGG
>NW_006359665.1:0-665 GCF_000327345.1 Myotis davidii
CTCCGTTCCGAGTTCTGCAGCAGCTGTTCTGAAGCTCTGGTGAGTCCCAACCGGGGTTCTTCCAGGTGGGACTCCTGTCCCTATGGCTCCCTCCATCCTGCCACGCAGGAGCCACTTGTTCCAGCGATGTTGAGACCGAGGCCTAGGAAGCAAATCCATCTCAGTGTTTCTCCACTTCAACACTGCTGACCCGTGGGCTGGCTAGGTCTTTATTGTGGGGGCTGCCCATCAGTGTGGGCTGTCTAGCAGCAATGCCGGCCCCTACTCACCAGGTGCTAGCGGCACTCTCCTCCCAGCCATGGCACCAAACACATCTCTAGACATTTCAAAAGTCCTCTGAGTAGCAAATCACCCTAGTGACATGAGCGCGTTACACCAGATTCTCTTGGAATTCACTAGACTGTTCTATCCATTACTGTAGCCACTGGCCACATCCTGCTACTGAGCACCTGAAATGTGGCTAGCGCCGCAAGGTGAATAAAGACATTCTGCATGTTAAGATAAAGGCAATAGATCCTCACTTAACACCCTCAACAGGTTCTTGGAAGTGGCAGCTTTAAGTGAAATGGTGTGTCACAATCCATTTGAACACGGGCTAATTGAGATAAGCAAGAGTTAAGTTCCTATGGCTTATTTCTGGTCATAAAAACATCACCAAACTTCTA
>NW_006359666.1:0-665 GCF_000327345.1 Myotis davidii
TAGTGGAGGCTTCCCTCCAAGTAAGAGGGGCCCGGGTGTTTACATGTTAAAATTCCAATATTATCATCATATAGCTCTCAAAGTCTCTGCTTGTTTGGTTCAAGCTAGTGGAAAAGGAAAGAGCATGGAGATTATGTATGGCTGTCTGTATTTTTATCAGGCAGTTCTGGAAGTGCTACACAGTAAATCCTCACTTATTATTTACTAGAGTTTATTTGCAGGGTCACATCTGATGAGGAAGAGGTGAGGAAATTTAGTCTAACTGTATGCCAAGGAAAAGGAGGATGGATATAGGTTTAGTGAAGTACTAGTCAACCTCTGTCCCAATGTTCATATACATGTCTCCTCATACCTGCTTATGAGGGACTATCTAGGGCATATACCTAATGGGAAACTGTTGAATTTTAGTGAATTGATCTGCAACTTATTTAGATATCAGTCATTGTGTAAGTGTGCTACTATTCTCATATCCTTGTCAGCTCTTCAGCTTATCAGCTTTTAAAATATTTGTCATTGTATAACTGTGAAACAATACCATGGCTTTAATTTGCATTCCCTTGATTGATGGAAATGTTGATAATCTATTTTGATTATTTGCTACTCAAGCAGCTTTATAAAGACCCTGTTATTATTATTATTTTGCTCATTTTTTATTTTTGATTATT
>NW_006359667.1:0-665 GCF_000327345.1 Myotis davidii
TTTTTTTTTTTGTACAACACAATTCTGGGGTAAAAAATTTCAATTTCCCAAATGAGCTGGGCACTTGGTTTAGCTTCAGTCTGCTAAACTGCCCAATTGGACTATATCTGCGTGTAAATAAACTCTTGCCTGATTTGCTGCTATTTGGTATATCCCTTGTTTGAATTCCTTCCTCTAAGAAAACAACTCTAAGAAACAGATGAGGAAATGGAAGTAGTTGGTATCTGGCAGAGTCAGGACTCATGCTCTCCCCAACCCACATCCATTACCCTTAGCCCACACCCTTGAACCATCTTCCCATTTTCAAATGCTTTCTGTTTCCAGTAAAATTCTAGGAAAAGTCAAGTCGTAGGAGATGTTCAGAAATAAAGAATTGTGTTCAGGTGAAAGGAAGTCATCAATCCTACATTAGCATGGGATCAGAAGAAAAGAATGAGAATCATACTAAAAAGTAGAACAGAGGCAAAAGAATGGACAAAGGATAGGCAGACTTTAAACCTACAGGAAGTAAACTATGGGGATTTTCCCTTAAATTTATAACAAACACAATGCTTTTAAGGTTAGCTGACTATAGAAACTGTGTATTAAATGTAGAGATTTTTGGATGAAGCTGTCCTGTCTCTAGAAAATTCCATTTCTGCTTTGAAATGTGTGTGTGTGTGTGT
>NW_006359668.1:0-665 GCF_000327345.1 Myotis davidii
TTAGTATATGTGCTGCCGAAGCGAGCACAAAATCGTTTTTTCTTATGTGGTATTATTTCTTGGAATGACAGTCTTGAAAAGTTATAATCAAGTGGTAACATGCCAATAGCAGCGATAATTCTATCAGCCTGTTAAAGCAAAGGCACCCTAAATACTGCAAATGTGCATATTTCAGAAGCAAAACTTTGAAGGCCCATTACTTTCCCAGTAATTATTATAATAATGTGAGGGTACATATTCCCACTGTACAGGTGTATGAATCTTTCTGTTACCAAGGATAGCTGATATTTCCTTAATTAAGTGCTAAACTGCAAAACTTCTCTACGTTTATTTCCAAGATGTTTCTATTAAAATTCTACCCCTTGACTTTAAAATGCACATTTCTTATAATTTAAGGATTTAAATCTAGGGCAACTGCCAAATGTGCACTACAATTTACTTACGGTGCATTCTAAATTCCACCACGGAACAGAAATAGTGAAGCTTTAAGTAATTTCTCCTTTTAGACAATTGAAGGGCATCAGAAAATGGATTCTGAAATTGTATTAGTGTATATGGTTTAAAATATGTACTGAATTTTCAGATTCTTAGGAATAATAAGGTTCTAATGCTTATGTTCCCTGTGTGTATGTGAGTTCAACACAGAATAATACAGACAATGGTTT
>NW_006359669.1:0-665 GCF_000327345.1 Myotis davidii
TGGAATGACTGGTTGCTATGATGCACACTGCAGCCGGCCAACCTCCCGCATCCCCTCCCCCGCACTGGCCTGGCCCAATTGGTCCCCATCTGGGTGGGATGTCCAGATCCCACCTGTGCGTGAATTTGTGCACTGGGCCTTTATGGAAAAATTTAGATTCATAGGTGGGTGAAGACAGATTATTATCATGTAAGGCTTTAGAACCCAGAGTTAGGAATTGTAGTCTACTTCTAAATTTAATAAGGCATTTAAGAATTTTAAGTCAGGCCACTACAAAGTTTTATTCATGTTTTGAAAAAAAATCCCTTTGACTATCATATCAAGTTCTATATGGGCAAGAGGGCAAAAATAGACTCAGGGAACAGACTAGTTAGGTGGCTCTCAAAATAATCTGGACAGAGACAATGACTGGGGCTAGAATGGCCATCATAGAATAGAAAAAGGTGGATGGCTTCAAGGCGTGATTTGGAATTAGCATTAACAGAACTTATTAACTGACTGAATATAAGGGAGGGAAGAGAAAGAACAACAATAAAAACCAAAAAAAAGCCTACAAAAAATAACAACTGCAGGTTATATATCCATTTACAAAAATAATGAAGACTGGTATAAATTAGGTTTGACAAATTAAGACTCCTGAGTTGTCCTTGTTAAAATTAAATTTG
>NW_006359670.1:0-665 GCF_000327345.1 Myotis davidii
AACAATAACTAATAATAAAATTGAACAATTATAATAATGCACCGTAATAAAATTTATGTAAATGCCATCTCTCTCATTCTCCTGTAATTTTATAACGTTCAGTCCAAATCTGTTCCTGAACCTGTGTAACCATCCCTTAGTTGCAGTAAATGTCTTACAGTGTCACGTGTTACAGGGAGTCCCTTGCTGCCATCTTCTTATAGGCTCAGTGTTTTCTGACACAACACACCCATGTCAATTGGAGCATGTTTTCTGTTTCTGTCTTCCACCCACAAAGGTAATGCCTTTACATTAGCTGAGCACTGAGGTCCTGTGAGGTCACTTTTGAAGTGTGAGGTGCAACAGCAAAACTAGGCCTGAGTACTTTTTTCTGTCTTCACAATATCACAGATAGAAGGTTTGTTCTTATGGTACATTTTAGCAAACTCAGCATACACTTTTTTTCCGTATTACATTGAGAACTTTCACCATTTTTACTTAAATGAAGCATTTTTTGCCTTTTCTTTGGAATATTGGAGTTGCCAGCATCATTGCTCTTGTGCTGTAGGGCCGTTATTAAGTAAAATAGGGATGATTCAGGTCCGGGGCAGGACAACATGAGATTTTATTATGCTACTCAGAATTTGCACAAGTTAAAACTTATGGATTGTTTATTTCTGGATTTT
>NW_006359671.1:0-665 GCF_000327345.1 Myotis davidii
TTTCATGCACCGGGCCTCTAGTATAATATAAAAAAGTGATATGATAATACAATTTTATATTGAATAAAAATATTATCTAAAAAAGCATTGTTCATATGAACCTCCAAAACCATTCGATCTAATATATTCTCTATGATTGAAATCCTTTAAAATAATATTCAGTAATGATCTGGAAAAATCAGAACACTAATATATAATTACTGCAATCAATAAGAAGTTAGTTTAGCTAAAAATTAAGGCTCTAACATAATGCATTTGATAGATGCGTTACTTTTTATAATAAGAGTCTTGGATTTAAACTACTTGAATGCTGTTTCTTGATAAGTAGATCTGATTATTGAAGCCTCTGCAAACTTCTACATCCTTATCTCTAAAGTGGTGGTATTAAGATAAGAAATCTAGGATTGTGGGAAGATTTAAAGGGCATGAGAAAAACACCTTTAGCAGTTCATGATGCATACTACATGGTCTATAAATGCTACCCTCATTTACAGCCTGGGGCAGCAGGCAGCAGGAAAAGAGCAAGGCCAAATATGAGATTGACTGACTTCATAAAAGAAGCCATAGTCATGAGTCTACAGAAGCTGAACAGGACTGATGAGGCCAGGACGTTGTGGCTATCAGTCATTCATGAGTCGCCTGGAGTTGGAGACTACTCGAAGGCA
>NW_006359672.1:0-665 GCF_000327345.1 Myotis davidii
AGGTCAGCAAATTAGAATCACAGCTACTGTGATTCCCCCAAATCTGAACCAGACTGTGTTCATATTATTTTACACATACTCAGCACCCAGAGGAAACAATGATCAAGGAACAGAATTCATGACAGAGAAGAGACTTCACAGTGTAATTTACATTCTCTATAATCTTCTATAAATGGAGTACTGTTAAAGGCATGCTTTCTGCAGGGTATTCCCAGGGGTAAGGTGGCTACAGATAAAATGACCTCATTATATGCAGTATAAGAAGCACATTTCTCCTCATCCTACATATTGATGCTGACTTCCTGCTTTCACAAAGAGAAGGCATAAGAAGACCATTGAAGACAAACTACATATCATGCCATTGCTTACATGATTATTTTCTGCATTTAAGAGAATCCCATAGGTTGCAAAGCAATAGTTTGAAAATATCAAATACATTCTCCTCTTTTATCTAGGGATGAACAAACCAATTTAGACCCAAATCTGAATAAAAATCATCTTATATAACTAAATGTCAGAAAATATGAGTTTAAAACAACCCATTTTTCTATTCAGTGATCACCTACAAGTATAATTTCAGAACCATTCCAAAGAATGAATGCTACTTTCAAAAACTTTCAACATCCACTAATACAAGGGTCCTCAAACTTTTTAAACAGGGGGCC
>NW_006359673.1:0-665 GCF_000327345.1 Myotis davidii
TAGGTCGACATCCAACCACTGAGCCACGCTGGCTGGGCCTCAATTTTTTAAAATAATTGCTTTTGTATCTTCAAGTTAGCTCAAACAAATTAATTTTCTCCTGATAGAAACCTCTTCTCATGTCAATGAGTACTTTTTGATCATCAAGATATATAGAAATTTGTGATACAAATTTAACTCACTGCAATGCCTCTTACATCAAATCCTTTAATGGGCTATCATTCTATCAAACACATGAGCTCATATTAGTTTTGTATTTAAGAAATGCAGTATTATGTAGAGATACTATTTTAAATACATATTCCTAGGTATTGAATCTGATTTCTGGGATGTAAGAATAGGACTTAAAGAATCAGTGTTAAGTTTTTAAGAATTAAAAAGGATATAGGACTCTTTGTCTATTCCAAAGATCTATGCAACTATAAATTGCTATTTGGGTTAGACTTACAAATGTGATGCTATATCATCAAAATTCTCTTTAAACATGTACAATATTCAGTATTAAAATCAATACATTTTTTAAATCCATCTAATAATGCATTATTCCCAGAAGTCAATTTTTGAGCTCTTCTTTCCCCTATTAAAACATCTAGTTGAGCCCAGCTGTTGTGGCTCAATGGTTGAGCGTCAAGCTATGAACCAGGAGGTTATGGTTCAATTCCCAG
>NW_006359674.1:0-665 GCF_000327345.1 Myotis davidii
ATTGATTTTTTTTAAGAGAGAAAGAGAGAGAGATTAATTTGTTGTTCCACTTATCTATACAGTCACTGATTGATTCTTGTATGAGTCCTGACCAGGGATCAAACCCACAATTTGGGCCCATCAGGACAATGCTCTAACCAGCAGATCACATTTTTGCTGCAGTGGAAAAGCAGCATTTAGTGCTATTCCCATGCAAGCCGAACCATTATGTAAGGAATTCATTGGTTCCCTCATTTCCTGCTGTCAAATGCACTTAAAAGCATCTGTAGCTGTTACAACCCTGAGAAGGTATTCAGTGTTTTGAGCTGAATGAGCAGTCCTTCCACACTGACTCCCATGTCTTCCTTGTGCTGTCTTTTCTACTCACTGATGTCTCTGAATACTGAACCATCACAAAGTGCCTCAAAATAAGGAAAGGAAAAAACCCTACCCTTCTGCAATGCAAATCTGACACTACTCAGCATTCAGCCAGACTTCACAAATTAGAGGTACAGTTCTCCCCAAGACTGCTCTCACTTCAGACACAACACATAAGTTTCAGGATTCCCAGACCACTCACACTTCTAGCCAACTGGCTACAAATCTTGGGGTTCCCACTGTCCACTTTGGCATGCAACTCAGAAAAGTGCAATAGAATCACAGTTTTACAATAACAACAACAACAA
>NW_006359675.1:0-665 GCF_000327345.1 Myotis davidii
GAATCCTTTCATTTCCATAAAATACAGATAATTTGCCCAGGAAAGTGCAAAGAAACCAAGAAGCAGTCACATATGAACAGCAAATGGAATAATGTGACAATGAAATACTGTTCAATAATGGGCTGAAATAAACTTTTCTTCTCTTAATGCTCCTTGACAGAACAGAAGCACAGCTTATGGGAGAGCCATTTCTTTTATTTGTCCTCTGAAACCTACTAGACCTTAATAAAGTTCCAGGCACACAGGCTGAGCTCAGTCAATTTCTGCGGGACTCATAGTGTGGTCTGAAGCACCAGTGAGAGCAATATTAGAAATAGCCACCATTCTCAGAGATTCTTTAAGCGACTGGAATTTATCCTAAGGAGGTGCTTACTTGTTCAAAGTAAGTGATATTCCAATTCTCATGTACTCTCTACCCAAGTCCCCTAAAGGATTTCTACTTGTCTCACTATCAGCAAATCTCTTACTACTTCCTAAACAAAATGGAAGTCATTAGTGGGAAAAGAGCCTACCCACCTCCTTCCTTACTTCTTGTCTATATCTGAGAGCACCTGTCTCCCCTCCTCCGAAGTTTCACACGTTCACCGTTCACCTGTACACTTTTCCCCTCTTGAACTGCCCACCAGTTTTCTTAGTCTTTTCCAGATACTCTAACTCTACCTTTT
>NW_006359676.1:0-665 GCF_000327345.1 Myotis davidii
GCTGATGCTCTATCCACTGAGCCAAACCGGCAAAAACAATTTATTAGTATTTAAAGGCATCTATGAGTAAATATTATTACATCTTTTAACTGGTTATATGGTTGGTATTAGGTAAGGATAGACTCAGTTACTGAATAATTTAATCAAGGCCAAACAGAAATAAATGCAGAACAAGAAAAAAACAAAAAGGAGGTAGCTATATTGGCTCTCAGCCTATGGTACAAGGAAAAGGGAAGAATATAATAATAGCTCAAAATTCAAGCATGTATAGTTTTGTTTGTTTGTTTTTTTAAATAATAGGCTTAAGAATTATTTTAAGCTTTAGGACTTGAGCATTGATATCTCAACTTTACATCTTACTAGTTGTTAATTTGGACTTGTTTAATTTCTCTGAGATTCATATGTGCCTTTGTAAAAGAGTGTTAGTAATCACAAGTTAACAATTTTCGTAATAGTTAAATGATATATTTGCTAGTTTTCATAGTGCCTAGTATTAGCTTAGGCTCAGCAAAGGGAAGTTATAATGATTTCTGCAGATTGGGATGATATTAAATACTATTTTGTCACCTTGAACATGAAAATGTGTTAGGACATATGAGTATGAATGTTTGGAAAGCTGGTGGGAGTGTGAGACTGAAGTAATAAACCAGTTTTATCTACATGCA
>NW_006359677.1:0-665 GCF_000327345.1 Myotis davidii
TATAATGCTAAGTGAAATAAATGAAAGAAAGCAAAGTAGATGTAGTTTATGAATGTGAAGGAGCTATGTCCTGAAAAGACAGGCTCCTTTCCAGGCCCAAAGGATGATGAATAATGGTTGAATTAGGTAAGTGTGGCAATCTTTTTCCCCTCTGCCATCATTTGGTTTAATGAAATAGGCAAATTGGAGAGTTGTGACCAATGATATATTAGGGATGTTAGGCTGGATGGACCTATATAAAAGGACTTCAATTGTATTAAGAAAATAATGTGCACAGAAACACTTCCTCTTTTTTTTCCCTTTGGATGCAAGTCATGTGAGCAAAAGTGGACTGTAAGGGAAATAGTCATTTTAATCATGATATAACAAGCTTGTGGGTAAAAGAAGAAACTTGAGGCCTGACAAAGGAATATGTAGAAAGACAAGAGATCCTGAATGAAATGAAGAATTAGTAGCACGTACCTCCCATTTTCTTGTGTGTAATTTTGGTTGGAATTTTTATTAATTATAGGTAAAAACATCCTGATATATTCAAATAACCTGACATTTTTATGTTTTTTTTAATGCCAATAAATTTTACAAGGTGAGTTTTAACTGCTTTTTCCCTGCTTCCTGAGTCTGCTTTATTTGAAACAGCATATTTTCCACTTCTCTTTTTCTGACTA
>NW_006359678.1:0-665 GCF_000327345.1 Myotis davidii
ACCCACAGGTTGAGAACTGCTGCAACCGGTTTCTTTCAGAGGCTAATCCACAGAAGCAGCAGTCTGGGCCCACACTTCAAGCTTTTCCTAAAAACATTTAAAACCTCACAAACCCCAAACAAGCAGCGGTTGGCTTCGGCATGTCTTGTGCCTCTTGCTAAGCAGCCTCAAGCCCAGGATTAGTGGCCGTGGACCTTGAGTCACAGCCTCCGAGCCCCAACTGCACATCACTGGGCAGCTCCTACCAGATGGCCCTGGTAAGGAAGAGGCATGCTAGCACTCAAATGAGGACATAATGCACATGATGGTATTACTTCATTTAAATGCTTCTTGATTCAAATGCTAGAGATAACATGTTTGAGCATGCACACACACACACGTGCAATTTTTTTTGCATTGAAAATCTTCAAAAATGCCACACATTCTGCTTATTTAAGGGGCCACGCTGTCTCTTGTTGAGGGGGATCAGCAGAGAAGCTTTTTCAGAGAGCCCAGAAAATGTGAATACAGTTACTGTGGCCTTATTTAATCACCGAAAAAGACACTAATTATCCCTTGAAAGTGGCACCTAACTTAACTGAATATTTATTTATTCTGATAAATGTATAATAGTTTTTTAACTTCTCTTAACTAGCATGACTAGTAGGTTGTATTAATGGAAAAAA
>NW_006359679.1:0-666 GCF_000327345.1 Myotis davidii
TTTTTTTTTTCATTTTTCAAAAATGAAAACCTTCAGACAAGTATCGCAGGTTAAAAAAGACTTTTTATGATAGCTTATAATAGCAGATTTGGAACGTTTTAGCTAGAACTTCATATTTTCAGTTTTCCCTCCTTTGTGAAATATTATGTTTTTAAGCAATATAAATACAAACTGTCACTTATTAGGGGGATTCTTATTTTACCCAGTTGTTCTTATAGCAATTAAGGTGCCCAAATTATGGATTTTCCTACCAGATATATTCAGCAATCTCTTTAAACTAGCTGAATGAACTCTGCATTATATTTTGGAAAGAGAAAATTGAAATAGGTTAATTTCAATTCAGCTTGTTAAGTCCTATACCTTTGGAAAATGCCATTGGTTCTACAGAGAGAATGAGAAGAAATAAGTCATGACTGTTCTCTTTAGCGAACTTATCTGGTTGGGAGGATGGAATAGTTTATACGCTAGGATGTGTGGCTTGAGTAATACATGTTTTAGTCATGGTATTTTTTAAAACAAAAAGGGTATTTTGTTGACTGAGAAGAGAAGTAAATGAAATTTCTTTTGAGAAGGAACTTTATTTTTAGGGATATGTCGCCATACAGTGACATTTTACTATTGCACATCATTTACTAGGTGCACACCTTTATCCTGGCCTGTGTGGCT
>NW_006359680.1:0-666 GCF_000327345.1 Myotis davidii
AAAAAACACAACACAGAATCCAGAGGTCAGAAAGCACAGTATGTTTGAAAAATTGAAAGAAATTAAGTGTGACCCCAAATGAACAAAGCAAGGTTGGGAGTCCCAGGAACTGAGGCTGGAGAGGTGAGAAGGACCAGATTGTAGGGGCTTTTGATCAGGGAAATGCAGTGATCAGAAAAATCTCTCCAGTGATATGGAAGATGGATTGGTAACGGGGAAAGACAAGAGAGAGTTATTGAGATGCGAGTTGTTGGTTTCCTGAACTAAGGCAGGGGGAGAGGTACTGGTAAGAGGTAGGGAGAAGGCATGAATTTAAAATTTATGTAGAAAATAGAATAGAATAAAGTTGTTAGTTTATTTTATGGGAGAGGGGAAAAGACAGAGAGGAAGAAGTTCAAGAAGGTTTCTGTCTTGCACAGTGAATGATGGACTCCCTCACTAAAAATGGAAACTTAGAAGGAGAAACAGAGAGGAATAAGATTTACTATAATTAGGACATAGGCCCGCCTTCCCAAGATCTGGCCTGGAGAAGTGGATGGGGAACCTTACCCATGGCATGGAATTGAGGCCATGGGGCAGATGTACCCATCAGGACTAGAGTAGGCATACCTCGCTGTATTGTGCTTAGCAGATATTGCCTATTTTACAAATTGAAGTCAAGACCCC
>NW_006359681.1:0-666 GCF_000327345.1 Myotis davidii
GCCGTAGTTTGCCCACGGCTGTTCTAGACAATAGAATACAGCAAAGGGAAAGAAAGAAAAAGAAAAAAAAGAATACAGCAAAGAAGCTGGACAGTCACTTCCCTCCTTATGTGACCAAGATTGTAACAGCTCTCTTGCTAGGGGACATTTTCCTTTGCTGGTTTTGAAGAAGCAAGCTTCATATTGTGAGCTTCCCAATGAGAAGAGCCATGTAGCAAGGAACTGAGGGTAACCTCCGGATGACACCCAGGAAGAAACTAAAGTCCTCACTCCCAAAGCCTGCAAGGAGCTGAAAGCTGCCAATGACCGTGCGAGCTTGAAGGGGATCCTTCTCCAGGCAAGTCTTCAGAATACCCAGCCCTGGCCGATGCCTTGATGCGGTCTTCCAGGGGACCCAGACAAGCCGTGCCCACAGAAACGGTCACATAATACACGTGTTGCTTTAAGCCACTAACTTTGTGGTAATGTTGTTATGCAGCAGTAGATAATTAAAATACCACATCCCCAGAGACTTGACACTTTTCTCCCTAATCACAACCTGTCCCACTACTGCACAACTTTAATACCACATATGTGCTTACATCTGTTTATGTACTATACGTATATCTGTGCTTTATACATAAAAAGAATAAGGTTTTTTCACACACACACACCTAAGAACCAATT
>NW_006359682.1:0-666 GCF_000327345.1 Myotis davidii
ATCAATGGAAAATATATCCTTGAGTGAGGATTTACCAAAAAGAAAAGAGTGCTGTGCCCTAAGCTATCAGGCACTGATATTGTGATATGTTAAGCTACAAATTCCCTTCACCAAATCTATTTTATTTCAATTTATGATAATACATTTTATAGGTTAATTTGAGTGCTTACCCTATTCTATTTTAACATTATTTCTAAGTCAGAACATGATCACTGGTATATTATGAGCAAAGATAACTTTGTTAGCAACACTGTTTTATGTTTCTAAAGAAAACATTTCTCTTTGGCTAGGCCTTTATTGCGGTGGGATACTGAGTTAATGTAATCAGGAATGAACTGGTTCTGGAAATGTTGGTGCTGCGGTTAAGTTATCCTGGTATACATAGGATTCAAATTCTAAATGCGTAACCTTGTGTATTTAGTGAGGGCTGCTGTGCCAGAAGATTTCTCCCAATGTGTGTTCTATCCTCAGTTTGGGGTCTCCCTTTTGTACTTGTGTCTCAGAGAACATTTCATTCTAGTCTCCTTGTTCTTGGTTGGCTGTAGACTGCGGTTGGGTTGTGGAACATTCTTTGTTGCTCGGTTTCAGCCTCAGACTTGAGCAGGTGCAGTGCCTCTCTATGGTCAGGGGTAAGGAACTCCCAGGAACTCCCCACCTTCCTCGGGT
>NW_006359683.1:0-665 GCF_000327345.1 Myotis davidii
CCTGCAACCCAGGCCTGTGCCCTGACCGGGGATGGAACCAGGGACCTATATTGTTCAAACCTGAGCAACACTGGCTGGGCAGAGAGGGAGCTTTTGGGGAAGAAATAGAGTTTTGACCAAAGTCCTCTCCCAGGAGATTTTGTGAAATCCCAAATCCCTCCCACAGTTACCAGTGTATCATCTCAACAATTAGGAGAATCCTCATTTCCGTTCTCCCCACGAAGTGAAGCAAAGGCTACTCTGGTCAAAGAAGTGGATGGAGGTCCCTAAAGCATGCCGACCATCTCTAGCAAATAGTAACCAGGAACTGTGCTGCACCTTAGAGAACTGCAGGGATAGGTCCTCTCACCAAAGATGCTGGGGGTTGCAGGGTACATCCATCAGCCAGAGTCCGTCACTGTTGCTTCTGATTAAGGACGGTCATTAATAGAGGAATTAAAACAGAAGTGGTTAGAGACCTGCAGGGTGAAGCAGAGGCTAGATGGGTTTTGGAGAACGAATGGCAGGGACCTAACCAAGGTGAATAAATGAGGGCTCGTGTCCATACAGACGCCAAGGAGCAAGCACCATGGAGAAGACCAGCAGCAGTAGCAGAGAGAAAGGCCTGAAACGCAAAGGCGCCACCAAAGAACCCCAGGAGGCTGCAGTCATTGATGATGGAGTGA
>NW_006359684.1:0-666 GCF_000327345.1 Myotis davidii
CATAGATGTTTCTCTCTCTGTGCCTGTCCTTCTCTCTCTAAAATTAATTTAAAAAATAGAGATGTTTACAGGAACATCATGGAAAATAATTTCAGGCTGGAAAAATAGATTGCTGTAGTAGCAAAGAGGATCTTCAATGTTAGAGTGAGAAACTTTGTTAAAATCTGAGAAACTTGTTATAAAGTTGTGATACAAAGATATTAAAACATTAAGTTTTTTTTTGCAAAAGCATTTTGTATAATAGAATTGATATCTGTGATGTAGACAGAAAAGTTGTATATAAATGCATGAAAGGCAGACAATGCAACAGAAAATGAGCTGAAATTTTAAGAAGCACTTCATAGAAGTAAAATTCATACAGCAGAACTGCTAAGAACTGCTCTATGCTCCAGCAATGCCACCTCTCAGTACAGATCAAGAGAAAATGAATCCAGGGTGTAGCAGAGGTATCTGCACTCTCACGTTCATTGCAGCATTATTCAGAAGAGCCAAGACATGGAAACTTCCTAAGTGTCTATCAATGAATGAATGGTCAGGGAAGATGGAATGCTATTCAGCCATGAGAAAGACAGAAATCCTGCCATTTATAACATAATTCTAATAAAATAAGACAAGACAGATAAAGACAAACGATGCATGGTATCACTTATATGTGAAATCTAAAAA
>NW_006359685.1:0-666 GCF_000327345.1 Myotis davidii
ATATAGAGAGTATGATCAGGAAAAAAAAGTTATTGATTCTTGTTTCCCACTCTTGAAACTTATTTTTGGATCTGGCATCCGTTATTCGAATGAAACTTAAGACAAGGCCATGATATTTTCAAGTGACATTCAGCATTTTTCTGTTCACCTCTGTTCCTCACATTCAGTCTTGGTTCGGCAATTAAGGTGTCCAGTTCAGTATATTATAACCAATCAGATTTTATTTAAAGGGGAACTTCACTATTCCTCCAGATTCTTCTGTTTTTCCCCAGTTTATGATTTCGCCTTATCTCCTCAGTCTTGCTGACCTTGTTCCTGACTTCTTCAGTGTCCAGAGTTTTCTCACTATAACGAGGCAAAGAGGTAGCAAGAGTCTTCCTAGACTAGTACTTTCTCGTCAATTTAGCATCAGTACTGTGAGGGCTTGGCAGGTGTTCAGGCTAACGTTTTTCACATGCAGTATATTTTTGGTGGCATCTGGAGCTTCTCTTTGTCTCTGGTGTCACTTGTGATTCCTTTGATGAAGGAAAATGCACCTCTTTTCAGCTGCTCACTGACCAGTCATTGCTGTGTCCATTGTAAATTACAAGGCAATTTCAGTTCCTTTGACTGGGATCCCCTTTCCCTCCAAGTCAGGGTCTAGGGCAGGGGTGGGCAAACTTTTTG
>NW_006359686.1:0-666 GCF_000327345.1 Myotis davidii
GAGAAACATCAATTTGTTGTTCCACTTATTCATCCACTCATTGGTTGATGTATGTGCCCGGACTGGAGATGGAACTCAAAACCATGATGTATCCAGCGACACACTGACCAACTGAGCTACTCTGCCAGGACTGGAGTGATCAGTTTATTAAGTGATCAATTCATTAGTGAATGTTGTCATCTTTGATGACTTTTAATTCCATGAGTCACATTGCTGGCACTGGGATACATACTGTATAATGAAAATCCTTGCATTAAAATTTTCATTTTTTTAATGGAAAATACACACTCAAAATGTGTAAAACTACATGTCAAGTAATTTTAAAGTGATTAAGAATAGAATATTAGCAGTGTTTAAGCCCTGCAGTGTTAAAGCCCTGTGCCCTTTTCCAGGTATAACCATTTCCCACTTAGTAACCATTATCCTGACTTTTACAGTGATAATTTCCTTGCTTATTTTTTATCCTTTTACCACATATGCATGCATTCCTGAACTTACTTGAACTTGGCACAGTGGGTATGTCATTGTGTTTAAGATTCATCTAGCAGGTGGCTGTGATTTGTTCATTTTCATTGTTGTATAGAATTTCATTTTATGAATATGCCACAACTTACCTATTCTGTCAATAATAAACATTTGAGCCCAGCTGGCATGGCTCAGTGGTTG
>NW_006359687.1:0-666 GCF_000327345.1 Myotis davidii
TATAGATCCTGCGACTCAGAGAAGGAAAGACACTTAGGGTCACAGAGGTAAGAGAGAAGCCTCAGCTTATCCCCTGTGCTGTGCTAGTCCCAGGACCTGCTGGGCCTTCTCTGGTGCTGTCTTCATTGAGGAGCTGTCGGGAGGAGGTATTTCCCATGCTTTACCTCATGTATGGTGCCTCACCGCAATGTAATCCTGTAGTTATCACTACCCCTGCTGTAGAGGTCAGGAAAGTGGGGCTGAGAGAGGTTACGTAGCTCGCTAACATGACAGCCAATGAGTGGAAGATGAGAGTCAAACCCAATTCTGTCTGAGTGTAGCCCCAGGAGTTTCTCAGGTGCGCAAGAACATGGATGCAGAGGTTCACCTGGGATGGGAGGAAGTGCACCTGCTGCTGAGAGGGCCAGGCACTGGCTTAGATAGGATGGGGGAGGGGGCGAGGTAGAGGGTCCTTTTCTAAAGCTGGAGGCCAGATGAATTCAGGGACAGGAGTGGGCGTAGGGCCGTGAGGGTCAAGGAAGAGACAGAACATGCTTAGTATGACAGAGCTGGTATACAGGAAAAAGGCAACACCTGTTAGTGTAGCCATAGTTATTTTTATTATTGTTTTGTGGAGAGGCCAAAGTGGCTTCTAGAGCCAGGCCCTTGGCAGGCTTCCTTGCAGGA
>NW_006359688.1:0-666 GCF_000327345.1 Myotis davidii
GCCATCTTGGTTTCTTTCTATCACTGTCTTGTAAATGTAACTGTACCTCCCTGCAGTCACATAAAGAACATTTATATATTTTAGAAAAAATGTGTACATTTCTAAGTGAATAAATTTTGTGTAAGCTATGACTCAGCAGTTTTAAGTCTAAAATCAGCAAAGGGATCTGTGTTACCATCAGTCTTTCCTTACTATAAAACATAGCACAAAATTGCTTAATATTCAATTTTATGAGCAATTTTTTTATTAAGAACATGATTGTGCATGTATATGTACATGAAAATACATTCAAATATTTAGATACTTTAAATATATATTTCTGTTTGACTTTATATGCTCTATATTAAAAAATTGTAAATCCAAGGCAGTATTATACTTGCTAATAATTACCAATACAGGGCTGGGCAAGGTAGGTTTACAGTTGTGAGTATACAAAACAGAGCTTGTTATTTGTTAATTATTGTATTTTTTCCATATGAGCAACTATAAACTCCTACTTATGCTCCACCCTGTATTTTGACTTTGAGATAATTTTTATAAAAACTTTTTGGATATTTCATATTAAGGTTCTAGAAAAAAATAAAAGATGACAATCCACTAAATAAAAGCAATTTGGGGGTAAGAAATGGAAGCTGTCTAGAAAGTAAACAAATCACAGTATAAGTT
>NW_006359689.1:0-666 GCF_000327345.1 Myotis davidii
AAAAAAAGCAAACTTGGTAAATGATCATTGAAATATTATTTGGTTTTATTTAATAATCACATGTCAAGTAACACTTAGGGCTTTATAACAAATCTGTGCATTTTACAACCATTTTTGCATCTTAGATTATCTTCAGCCACCTTTTGAGATCTTTTCTTCGATTCTTCATATTTTTAATCATTTGATTTTGACAAATTACAAATTTTATTTTACTGATATTTTATGTCTTTACCAGAAAAAATTCAAAATATGTGAGATGGTTGGAAACCCAGTATTTTAGGAATAATGCAACAGTTCTGTTAGAATGCACAGAGAGTGACTCGTTCAGGAAAGCATACTAGAGTCCACTTTTCCTCATTTATTGAGCACAGTTCTTTTCAACATATCAACTTCATGTTTCTCTGCATTCTAGATTTAAAAAGAAAATCTATCAAGTTCATAATATTTGAGTTTAAGAAAGTTAAATCTAGCACTGGCTGGTTATGCTCGATGGTTAGAGTGTCGGCCCGAAAGGAAGGGCCACAAGTTTGATTCCTAGTCAAGGTAGGTGCCTGGGTTGCAGGCTCCATCCAGGGCACAAGTGGGAGGCAACCTATCCATCTCTCTCTCTCTCTTTCTTTCCTCCTTCCCCCATTCCATTCTCTCTAAAAATCAATGAAAAAAATA
>NW_006359690.1:0-666 GCF_000327345.1 Myotis davidii
ACCTGCAGCTTGTGAGCCACTGGCCTCAGCTCCTGAGAGGCCTGTGGTCCCAGGTCCTGGGATACAGCGTGTGTCAGCTGCCATAGCAGAGAGGATTTCTCCTCCCCAATAACAGCAGTTTTTTAAAATGTTTCAGTTTAAACTTACACATACTTAGAATTTTACTGTATTTTTATACTATTGAGTACAAGAAAATGTATTTTACATAACGTTTAATAAAATTCTAATAAAAATAAATTTAATTTAAATTATATAAAATTGAACTCTATGATCCTTCAAAGTGTAAATTCCAGCATCAAGTACATTCCCATTTCTTCACAACTGTTACGAACACTCTCTAGCACCAGGACATTTTCAGAACCCACAACCGAGGTATGTGTCTGACCAGAATCGAACCTACAGCTTTCTCGTGTCCAACCAACTGAGGCACAGTGTCCAGGATGGCAATATTCTCATTTGAATTTTTCACTCTGCTTTAAACTGCAGTTGAGTATCTTATCACATACTTTTTGGCCAATTTATTCTTTCAGAATTTCAGTTTGAGACCATTTGTCCTCTTTTCCATTGGATTGCTTGTTAGGAGACCTTGGCTGTCATGGATATCAGCTTATTGCCAGGGAACTTGCAAACGGCTTCTCTAGCTTGCCATTTGTCTCCATTTGATGT
>NW_006359691.1:0-666 GCF_000327345.1 Myotis davidii
ATTTTTTAAGAAACAGCAATTTTAGGTAGGCAATTATAAGGAAGATAACGATCATGCATGCCAAGGCTACATGATTCTTCCACAGGCCCCACGGTGAGAGATCGATGCCCTGGTTTACCAAGAATTCTTCTCCGGTACATCTGAAATTCAACAGAAAAGAATATGACTGCATTCTTAGCTTCTGTCCAATTTTACTCAAAATAGTTGCTGTTCCTTAAAGAAGCCTATAGATTACCAAGTCTGAAATAACTATCCCTTCATATATAACAGGTAACAGTCAATGAGTACTTACAATTCTGCTAGCTACCAGGAGAAGCAACCTGCATATCACAGTTTAGTTAACCCCTAAAACAACTCAGTGGGGTGGATATTAGACACATTTAAAAGATGAAGAGACTGAGGTTTAAGGAACTTGGCCAAGTCCACAGGCTCACACTTTGAACCAAGTTGCTATCCTCTCCAGATTCATTTGGCTCCCAATCTATGAACTGCTCTCTTCAAAGGCAGAAATGTTTATCAAGTAAATTTTCACTTCTCCTGAAAGAGAAATCCTCCGCTTTCACAGATGACACGTAGGCCCTTACAAACATGGTCAAGGCTCTTTATAGAGCGCACTACCCACAAATCAGCCACACAAAGGAACGCAAAACTAGGACAAGAGGTGGG
>NW_006359692.1:0-666 GCF_000327345.1 Myotis davidii
TTGCTTGATTCAGAATCCCAGAAGGGCCTCAGACACCTGAAATTCAACTTCTTCACTTTAGTGATGAGGAAACAGACTCAAAATGAGAAAGCTCCTTGCTTCAGGACAAAGTCAGGACTTAATCCCGCTTCAGGTAAGATATATATTTTTGTCCTGACTTCTTTCATCTCTTGATGTGCACTATTTCATATAAGTTTTCCCAAATCCAGCAATTTCTGTGGACAACAGTAGCACCATTCCCCTCTTCTCCTTCCAATGCTGTACTGTTCTCTCTTTTCTGCATAAAGATTCTAGGGACTGAACACCCTGGAAACCCAAGGAAACTGGACAGAGTCCTCTAGATCAGTGGGTCATACATGAGAAGAAGGAAGAGGCCACCTCGCCTCCACCTGAAAGGGAGACCCAGCGACACAGAGAGGGAGACTCGGCCCCACTGTCGGGCTCTGTACGCGCTGAGGTTGGATGCAAACTACCATGTGAATGCTTTTTCCATCACATAATTGGCGAAGCCCCAAATATGACAAGCTGCTGTGCTGGAGTTTGTCAGCTAATAAAGTGCCCCGGGTCATTACCAATCGATGGGTTAACGATGACGATCTTCATAATAATCATTATTGCCTTAGACAGGTGTGGATGACAAAGACACTCCAGGGAATTTTTTTTTTT
>NW_006359693.1:0-666 GCF_000327345.1 Myotis davidii
ACTAATTTGCTGTGTGAATTTAAGCCTCTCTCATTGGGTTTCATCTATAAAATGAAGAATGTGGCCCTCTGTAGGATCGAGGGCTGAATATTCCATAAACGTGCTGACAGTTCTTATTCAGAAGACAGAATTGTTTCATCAATGGCAAGCAATAGTCATCATAAGAAGGACCTATTTCTAGGAGTAAGCAAGTATTTTCTAAGCTACACCACTGTCATAAGCAGTAGATGGAAAACCTTCCCCCAGCAGCTGATTGGAGCATGTAGGCGGATGGAATGTGAAATGTGGCTTCATTTCCCTCTGTTCTAATTAATGGGTGCATTTTTCTGCTTACAAAATTATAACCCGATAAATCACATACAAAATAGCTAACGCTGAAGACAAATTGCAGCTCCCTTCATTTCATTTTATTTTCTCCCAATTTATCTTTATTTTCCTGCTTCTGAGCAGTAAAGCAAATGACCATAGAAATATGACTCTGGAAATGTGTCTGTTGTTTTAATTTTAGAAAGGAAAAGACTAAGCCAAGCCAGAGGTTCTTAATACAGGGATCGGGAGGAGAACACACCTGTATAGATTAGCAATTGCTAATTTGAAAGTTGCTAAGACAATGCACCTTAAATGTTCTCATCACAATAAAAAACGGTAATTATATGATGTGATAAA
>NW_006359694.1:0-666 GCF_000327345.1 Myotis davidii
CCTCCACGTGGAAATAAAAGACAGGCATGCCCGGCACTTGTCTGTCATTGACGGTGATCTGCTTTGTGGAGATCATTTTCATCATATCGTGTTCTCTAAATGATATACAAATGTTAGAATTTTTTGCCTCATTTTGCCTTGTTGCCGCTGTTGTTTTAAGATAACTTACTTGGTAAAAAGAACACAGGACTCAATGTTTCAATGTGACACAAAAATAAACATAACTTCCCTCAAGTTTCACAGTAATTGTGTGGCTGATAGGAAAAGAGACAAAAGACTGAACAAAACCAATGCACACTGATTTACTCTGGAAGGATAGAATTATGGAGCAGTTTCCTTCTCCAACTCACACATTTTCATAATACTGTATTTGAATTTTTACAATAAGCATATATATCTTTGGGCAGCATTATAATAAAGATAAGAATATAAATATACACCAGACTTTGGCAGGGCCAGAGTTCCACCTGTACATGGCTGTCAGCTCGGTCATCCTGGCAGCACCACTTTGAGTTTCTGTGGCCTTATGGGACACAAATTAGGCTATTGTGTATACCCTTCAAAATTTGTAAGGAAGAGGAAAGAATCAGGTTTAAACTCTTAAGATTTAGGATCACTTTCTCTTCACTATGTGTCATAGATCAGTGATGGCGAACCTATGACACG
>NW_006359695.1:0-666 GCF_000327345.1 Myotis davidii
TTTAGAGTTTTACAGCGTCTGTGGGCGTGGTGTTTGCTTCATGTAACCCTCGCACATGACACCACCAAAGCGCGTGTGTTTGGACAAGCAGGTGAGGCACACAGAGGCCCTAATCCCTGAAGTCCACGACTCGCAACCACAGCGTTTCAAGTCACCGAAACATAAATGAGAAACGCCATTGAACAAACCCTATCAGACCCGCACAGCCATCCACTGTGTTCTTGCTGTTTTAACCACCGATAAGAACTCTTTGAAGCGCAAGAGTCAATATTATCATTTGATAGCACTTGGGCCCAACCGCGCAAATACAACCGCATTGTGCTCCGAGCTGGGGGCCCGCAGGGTTGCCATGGGGAGCCCCATGGGCTCGGTGCTGGAGCGACCAGGGGGTAGCGGTGCTCCCTGGGCTCCCACCCTGCGTCTCCCCAGACAGAGTGGACGTTGGGGGAGACGCTGGCTTTTGTGATCCCGGCAGGAAGGGAGGACCACAGACAGGCAAGGAGAGGCACCAACCCCGCTCGCTTTTACTTCCCCACCCGCGTTTCTGGAAAGGATCGCGGATGGGTGGGGAGAGAATGCCCACGGCGGGAGGGCATGCCCGCGGGCCGAAGGCAGGACTCCCCGGAGCGGGTGTCGGCGCGTCCCCGGCCAGCCCCCCTCCACCCC
>NW_006359696.1:0-666 GCF_000327345.1 Myotis davidii
TTAATGTCGCCATTTTTGTAAGTGGAGACAGTATTTTTATAGAAACGATCACTTTGGAATATGAATATCCAATGAGATTTAGCTGAATGGACACGAGGTTCTTCTGAGACTAATAACAATTTCTTCCAATTAAGCTTTTTGTTTTTTTGGTTTTTGGTTTTTCTGGAGTAGGGTCATTCAACAATTCCGGAGAAAGCATAGCCCAAGTCTTCTGGCAGCTTTTCCCATCCTCAAACAATCCCTTGTTCAGATACACAGCCACAGAAGTTCAAAGGTCACTCGTCTTTATACTCGGTTCCATGGTAGTGACAAACGAACTTTTGTCCCCGTTCCTTCAATGACAGGGGCTGCAACAACTACACTGCACTTTTACATCTGAGGCCTGCGTGAGCATCACTCAGTGAAGGGCCATAGGCTTTCATTTATGCTTCAGCCATCAATTATTCAATTTCTACTGTGAAAGAAAATCATTTATTTTCCTGGGCCTAAATGAACGTTAATTCTAGCCAAACACCAAGAACATCACTGGCAGTAACGGTCTTAACAGTTTCGTGCCATAATTATCATACTTCTTATAACACTGATCTGTAAAGCTTTTTTGTCCACTCTGTTTTTCGGGATTTTTCTCAGCCTTGTTGTCTTTCTCTAATTTAATCCAGACATGAA
>NW_006359697.1:0-666 GCF_000327345.1 Myotis davidii
AGCTGTGACAGGATACACAGATATTTGTATATCATAGTTTTGAAAGTGCTTTTACAAACAATTTCTTGTTGAATCCTCATAAATTTTTATACCTTAACTTTATTTTATAGATGAAGAAATCAAGGTCAGAAAAGTTGAAAATTTTCTGACAATTGAAAGTTTTGTAATTATATCTCATTTCCATGAATTATATATTTCTCATTCCACTACATTTTGGCTACAAAATTATGGTAATAAAATCATTGGCAGAGATGCCATCTATACAGAAAGCAGTTTCCAGGTGAAATTTAGAAAGCACTATGAAAAACTATTTTTTTAAAAACCCTGGCAGAGAAATCCCAAGTATCATTAGCTTTTGACTTTTGCTTCGACTGGTATCTACCATGTCAGCTAAATGGAGGAATTTGTGTCTTGCACTCTTCTATTCCTTACCAGGCATAATAAACTGTTTCTTGCCTCACTTAGGAGATAAAAAGGTAAGTTTTCTGGCTTTATGTCTCTCCTAAATTCACTTGCATGGACACAGTGCTTTCCAAAAATTTAAGCTGGAAGTGCCAAACTCTTGAATCTCAAAAATGCTCCTGAGCATTTTTGCCATCTTTTGGCTAAAAATAACACAAGTAAACAGTCCTTCTATTCAGGCCCTCAATTGTAGAGGCATTATGG
>NW_006359698.1:0-666 GCF_000327345.1 Myotis davidii
AAGAAAAGAAAAATAGATATTATATAGCATTTAGTGCTAAAATGTCTCTTTAACTTACATGTCTGTGTTTTAATTTTACTGACCATCAGTATTAGGAACACATCTAAAGCTTTGTCTGAATATTATTTACTTGAATTGATTTTTGTTGCTGGGAAGGAATTATTCCTTTGATGTGTAATGAAGCCAATGACTACATTTCCTTAAAACAGTTTTAGGTTTAGTGCTATTTTCTTTGCATAGAATAATTTTTAAAACAGAATACTGTTTTAAAATAGAACACTGATGATATTTATCTAATCTGAATGTTAGAAACATTTCCCACTTGTAAAGGTACTCACTGACATTGAAGGTAAGTACATCTTAAAGTTTGTCTTTAAGATTATTCATGCACATGTTTATCTTTCATTGCCCGTATTTGGGAAGGAGACTTAGAGGAGCTGAAAGCCATTTCCAAGATGCTCTTGAAGCCTATGTTGGAATTGCTTTATTTTTTTTCTCCATTACAAAATGTAATGGGGATTGCAGTATGCAGTCATACACAATAAGAAAGTTATGCATACAAGCAATTAAAAAACCCAAGTTTAGAAGCATCTAATTCTACTTATGGAAATGCAACTGTGTGTGAACAAATACAATTTTACTCTACTGTCATCATTATTGTTGCTA
>NW_006359699.1:0-666 GCF_000327345.1 Myotis davidii
GACTACTAGATGGAATCCAAACCCAACGTTTCCATTCGGTTTCATTTGCCGTCTCCGAGTTAGACAGGGCTTCTCTAAGGTCCCTGAGAATGCCACACGTAGCACAGATCATAACTTCCAGGTCACAGCAGAAATAAATTGAAACTTCGTGTTCTCACAGGCTGCCAAACATTTCTGTTTCTGCTTTAATGACACAGAGCAGCGAGGTCAAATGGGAACCCACAGAGCTATAAATCTGCTGTAGATACAGCCCGTTAGCAAATGGATACGCAAATGGTAAATGGAGCAGTCGGAGAAATCTTGTCTCAAGAAAGCGTGTTACTGAGTAAGCACCTGCTACTTGCAAGATACATCGTGCTGAGACTGAGATGAGATGCCGTGCTGGCCTCATAACGCTTTCCACCTAATAGTGAAGGCACGTTCTCCCACCAGAAGAGTCTCAACAGTGAAGTTAGAGGATGATCGATGCAACTGAGCATCATAAAAGGATGAAAAAGACAGTGAGATTCCCACAAGCCCAGGGAATCAAGGGACCTCTCCAAGGAGATTTTAAGAGCAATCCCGAAGGCTGAGAAGATTCAGAATGTCAGAGGAAAGGCGTCATATGAGATGGGAGAAGCTTTACAAAGGCCCAGAGCAGGAAGTATTTAGTGGGAGGAAGGAGGA
>NW_006359700.1:0-666 GCF_000327345.1 Myotis davidii
TGACCAAGTGAGCACTCAGACTCACAAGACTGTTATAGACCATACTTGTTCTCAGTAGACTCTGAGGATATAGGGCAGAAATCACTGTTTATCAGTGGGGCCGCATCAGGCATCTTCTTCCACAGGCTTTGACCTCATAACTGTCTGTGCAGAGGTCCACAGAGCTGTGCTGCTTGTGCTCTTTCCTCCAGGAGACAACTCAGAAGTGTAAAAATGAGACTCAATTGGTGGATACTGAAACAATCCAGACTTAAAGGCCTTAAAACTAAAATTGTCTAACTTCACACTCAGCTTGTACACTCAGAACTGAAACCATAACTTACTATGTTAACATGGCTTTGTGCTAGGCTTCTGTTGTCCTTAGCGTGGCTTTACTTTTCGAGGACTCCATGACCATGCCCAGAAAAATGGCTTGATTTCTCATTATAGGAACTTCCCAAAGACTGATTAACTCTTAAGTAGAAAGTATCAACAGGCAGTTTACACCTAAAGACTCTTTGAATCCGATGCCTCAAAATCTTCGCCTTATTGTTTCCACCAACCCTGGACTATTATTTCATGAGTCTTAATCCTTACCCAATCCTAATAAAACCCATTCCCCAGCCCTTCCCTTTGAAAGACCCATCATAAATCAAACTTCCAGTTCCCAATAAAGTCTCTCCTTTT
>NW_006359701.1:0-666 GCF_000327345.1 Myotis davidii
AGAGATTCATTGATCAGCTGCCTCCTGCAGGCCGCCTACTGGGGGTTGAGCCTCCAACCCAGGCATGGGCCCTTGACTGGAATGACTGCCTTGGTTTAAGATTCAACCAAGTTGAGAAATTCTCTTAAACTTCTTTGGTTTCTGTTGATGAGTTAATTGAACATTATATATATTAATGCACACAAAAATTCTTTGTGCATGATATATTTTAAAATATATGTCTAATTATCTTCAGATTATCAATAACAACTGGGATATTTGTTGGAATACTGCCTTTTACTTTTCAATGCAATTAATGAGGTTTTAATTTTTGTTTGTAACTTTTTTTCCTTAGTATTACTATTCAATAAAAGACATTTCTGTTGGAGGAATGTGTATTTGTTATGGCCATGCCAGTAGCTGCCCATGGGATGAAATTACAAAGGTGAGTTCCAGTATTTGATTTTGCTAAAACATCAGAGTAGAAGTTACAGCTGTAATGTTTGCATTGTGCTTTTTTATTCAAGGCAAATGCTGAAGGTATAAAAGGATTTTCTGATAATTTAATTGGTTTCATTTTTTGTTGTTGTTGTTAGGTCACCATAAACTTTCAATTTTTTCAACAATTTTATTTTGCTTTCTTTGGAGAATATATTTCTAATTAATACTATTTTGTCATAAAATATA
>NW_006359702.1:0-666 GCF_000327345.1 Myotis davidii
ACATTTCTGTTCAGAGAACATAGATAATAGGTAGTAAATATAATATTAAAACAAAGTGTGTAAGAAGATGACAAATATTAAAGGGATGGGGAAAGTATATAGCATGCGGGGAATGCAGGAGAAGAAATCAACTGATCACTGTATTAATTAGAATAGCCTGGTTAGTAGTTATTGACAAGTTGTCCCTTAAGGGAAGTCTTGAAGGAGGAGCAGGAACAAGTAACTTGAATAGCAGTCTGGCCACTTGTATTCAAGCCTCCTTTTACCAGTTTCTAAACAAGGGCCACCCAGGCTGCTGCTAGCTCCCTGCTCTGACAAACAGTTCAGTAGTGGTTATTCTACTACCAGTCTCTGAGGAAATGTTCAAGCAGAGGTAATATAGCCAAGGCAAAGGCCCTGAGATAGGGCGCACTGATGGGGCCAAGGAAAAGCTAGATGGCCAGTGTGGCTCCAGCAGAGTGACAGAAGCCAAGAGTAGAAATTGAGGTAAGAGATGGGCCAGATCAGAAAGTTTCTTGTAGGTCATAGTCATGACTTACATTTTCACTCTGGGTGAAATTGTAGCATATTGAACAAAGCAGTGCATGCTCACCACTGAATAGCAAAAATAAAAACAAGGTCTATTGTCCTGGCAAGAGATGACTGTGGTTCAGACCAAGTTAGTAC
>NW_006359703.1:0-666 GCF_000327345.1 Myotis davidii
AATTTTATGCTACTTTTCCGCTATTGGGGTTTTTATTGAAATTGATTTGAAGGAAGTTATCAGTAAAAGCTTCAATAATATACACTGGGTTATGTTCGCTATTAGAAATAACAATATCTGAATTTAGGTTACAAATAAAAGTTTGCTTACTGCCGTCTTATATACATAGGAGATTTTATCACATACACTTTTGCACATATTTATGATGTTTTTTTAGTTTGTGAAAATAGTGGGCAATCAAAAGACTGCAATGAAATGGGTTCCTTTTTATCCTAAAGCACTTCTACTCCACACTAAAAGGTAATAAAGCTGGTTAAGTGAACCAGAAACTGACTCCTTGAAGTTATCCTATTTTGTATAAAACACACTAATAGGTAGTTAGCTGGGCTAATGTAATTGTTTCAGTGGAAACTAATTAAAACCTAAGCAAAGAAAAATATTAGCTTTCCTTTGACTCTAAAGTCAACTCGCAGAGCAAAATGAGTGCCGAGTATAAGCCAAGCACTATGTAAAGTCAGTGAAACACATAAAGGATACATTAACTTGTCTTCCAGTAGCACAACAGTTTTGGAGAAGAAGCAGATCAATTACTAACCTATCAATCAATCTAATCATAAATGAATCAATGGTAAGAACAAAATATTATAGGAATGAAAGTAAACTGTA
>NW_006359704.1:0-666 GCF_000327345.1 Myotis davidii
AAAATAGAGAATAGCTGTGAAACTATCGCCATGGAGGAGGACAGAATCAACTGATGAGAAAATGTGGTAAGTTTTCTTTCTGGGAATTGCAAAGGCTCATGATTTGGGGTTTAAAATGAGAGGAGTTAGCAATCTGGTTGGTTTTGAATCAACCATATGAATCACTCATGTACAGTCATGAAGCATGCAGAAATTTAACCTCACTAGAGTTGTGGTTTTGTCAGGTAAATGCGGTAGAGGATGGACATCAAAGAGTTGAGGTTACGCACAAGAAAATGAAAATGCTGAAGGACAACAGGAAGTGAGGCCTTAGTAGTGCAAAGATGACCAAGTTAATGGGTTATATTCAAAGTTGCGGTGAACGATAGTTTGAATTGGGGTATTGGGGATACAGGAGGTAGTGGTTAGATGCTTAGATTGAGGTTTATGTAGGCGATCATAAATAAGTTTGGCATATAATGGCAAACCTAAGACAGGTTAAATGGGTAAGTGTTAAATTTAATTTTATCACTTATAAAAATGTCCCTAACTAGACAATCCAAGACTGGTGTAGCTACTCATTGTTGCCATCAAGCACTCAGCATATATCTCTTTCTTTTCTCTTCTCTCTCCTTCTCATATTGTGATAGACAGTTTGTAGTGTGTTCACATATTTATTTCATGGGG
>NW_006359705.1:0-666 GCF_000327345.1 Myotis davidii
ATATATATACTTGTTTTTCCATGAAATTTGTTGTATTCTTTCTCTTTTAACTTATTATTTGGAAATAATTTTAGATTTATAGAAAAGATACAAAAATAGTACAGCGTTCCCACATATACTTCACTTCGATTCTCTAATGTTAACATCTTATGTAACCATAGTATAATCATCCAAACCAGTTCATTAACACAGTTCACTAAATCTAATCCACAAATCTTAATTGAATACCAATTCTCCCACTAATTTCTCTTTTTCTTTATGTTTTGCAATCTTGATTCTCCTGAAGAGCCAGCCCCTCTGTAGAATGTCCCTAAAACTGGGTTTGTCTATTGTATTTCCATGATTAAAGTTATGCATTTTTTTTTACAAGTGTACCACAAAAGCTGGAGTGTGCCCTTCTTACTGCATCAGAATGGAAGGAATACCATGTTTGTGTGTCTTATTTTACTTAGAGTAGTGTCTGTCATTTTTTTCCACAAAGCTATGATTATTTCCTGTGAATAATGTATGGGGACAGGCCTTTAGCCTTCTTAAATTTAACCTCTTACTTAAGTTATTAAGTGTGCATTGCATAAAAAGCTAGTTATTAACTATCACTATTTGAAGCTTTTTAAAATTATTTCTTAACATTCATTCATTTATTCATACAATGAGTATCTTTTTAAT
>NW_006359706.1:0-666 GCF_000327345.1 Myotis davidii
GATAATCAGAATACCACTGTCCAGTAGGTGGGAAATGTCTCATGTCTAATAGGGAAGGGGTCTGGGGAGACAGCCATTGTTTCCACCAGGAAACCACAAGGAGGATAATGGCCGCACAAAATCACTTTATTCATTCAATCGTAACAATGAGGGGACCTAAGAACAAGGTTGAGCGGCATCCACTGTGAGCACACAGGCCTGTGGACGTCTTGGGCTGGCTGGCTGCCTCCTCCGTCGGCGGCTCCTCATCCTTGAGATGAAGGCGCGTGTCAGAGACGGCCAATGTCCGTCGTGGTCAGGTACCCAGTAAGGTGAGCTCCCTTAACACTGTTGGAGCGAGTCTTTCCCGATGGACACGCTCTCCGGGCTGTTGTCGTCTTTGAATCTCTGTCTCCTGGGAGACGTGTGAAATGGATGTTACTCACTTATTAGTTCCTACATGCAGAATGGCTGCTCCTTCGTTTTCCATATATTTGGGAAACAAAAGAGTTAAAAGTCAACAATATTTTGAACAGTCATAGGAATAACTATTCTCAATTCATTTAGTCCCATAGTTACTTTTGTTTATCCTGATAACTTGCCAGTAGTCTTTTTTTGAATTCCGTTATTCTTTGAAGTCCTATAAATCTGCACCCAGTTCAAAGATATGACCTGCTTAGAAGCCTG
>NW_006359707.1:0-666 GCF_000327345.1 Myotis davidii
ACCCACAGGTTGAGAACCACTGCTCTAGGGTAATGCTTTCGAAGACAGACAATTCTAGAATCTTAATAAGACTTAGAATCTAAGTTAGAAACTTTGCCCTGAGTCATTTCTTAACTTCAGGAAGTAAAAAGAAAATGCAAATTGTTTATATAAAGATTTAAAAAAGAAAAGGAGAATCAAATATAATTCATCACCCAAAGACTTGTTAACATTTTATGCCATTTCTACCGTTTTTCTCTATATGTGTGTGTGAAATATGCAGATCCTAAAAATGTGTGAACAAATATTTAAGTATAAAATGATGATTATGAAGTTTCGTGATAGAATTGTTATTTTCCCTTTGTAATGACAACATATCGGAAATTTTTTATTATAACTTTTTTCCATTATAAAAGCAACAGCATTATATTGCCAAATGTGCGAAAAATAGAGGAGAAACTGTCCACACTTGTATTACCCTGTCACTGCCCCGGAATATTGCGTGACAGTGATGCGTGTGGTCATTTCTCCATCAGACTGTGTTCGGTGGCGCTCCTGTAGCTATTAGTTGATGAGTGCAGGGCGATGGCACAGCGCAGCGTTTCTCCTCTAGGATGCTAGAAGGATACTTCTTACTTGCTATGGGAATGGGTGACATTTTATACATTTATAGGGAATTAATGTTGG
>NW_006359708.1:0-666 GCF_000327345.1 Myotis davidii
CCTATATAAGTGCAGGAATACAGCATGATTATTCTGAGTGTCATTTCCCGTATGTGTTCCACAAAGTTGGGATGATGCATGATGGAAAACCCAGGGACTTCAAGTAGGTTAGTCTCAGCGTATCAGCCCAAACCAGCAGCCCTGTCACCTCTAGCCAGTAAAGCTCTACAAAGAGGTAAAAACAGATCCATTACCTGGCTCATTCACCCCCCTGCTCTCCATCTACTTTTCACACACCTTCCTGGCCTAGGGCTCGTTCCTCTACCTTTCAGTCTCCAAGCCAGAACTTTGCCTGCTTTGTCATGGCAATGACAGCAGTTACTGAGACCTACACCACAACAGAGGGAAATAAAGAGATATAGAATACAGTGGAATCTCCAAACATTTTCCAAATGAGATTCATTAGTTCAACAGACACTGAGTGTGTCTGAAGCACTCCTCTGGTGCTTAGCATAAACCAAGGTTCTTACCCATAAAGAACTCAGATGATTTAAAAATATATTCAATCAGTAATTAAACTCCATGGTGTGTTAGAATAAGATGAATGCTTTGAAAGGGTAAGACAGTATGGGGATTAAGTGATTAAAAATAAACTTAAGAATTAAATGTACTTATTTATTTTTATTCAGCAAATATGACTGAATTCTTACTATGTACCATGACTCT
>NW_006359709.1:0-666 GCF_000327345.1 Myotis davidii
CAATTGAGCCATTTTTGTGTGTGTGTGCAATAGAAAGAGTTAATTTAAGCTGTGGTTTCAGGAAATTAATAAAAGACTCTAAACTTAATACTCCAGTTTCTCATCTGTAAAAGTGGAGGTATTCATTCTTATATAGAAAATATATTGTGGGTATTAAGCAAGATGGAAACTGCCTAAAACAGCTCTCAACATAGAGTGGGCTCTCAATGGTTGAGAACTATACTTGTTTTTAAATTACGGGGTAGAGACTCTCCCAAGAGCTTGTTCATATATGGTTTTAAAAGTGAATTTAAATAAAAATTTAAGCATTTGGCTTAAAAATTATAGGTATTCATGCAATTGTACACAGTAGAGCATAAAAATTCTGGTTGTGTTAGCTGGGATTTGTTTTTCCTACTTCAGAACAGAATGTTTTTCTTTACTAAAGGAAGAATAAGGTGATATTTGCTATTGTGTTCCTAAGATGAGACCTCTTTTCTCCTGTAGATAGGATAAACAAGTGTTGGAATCACTCCAAGTAGTAATAACAACAAAAATAATGAAAATCATAAAATAATAAAAAGCAAACAACATATAGGTGCAGTCCTAAGCATTTCACATGTATTATCTACTTTAATCTTCTCAACAGCCTTATATTAGCAATTTTTATTGCCCTCATTTTAAAAA
>NW_006359710.1:0-666 GCF_000327345.1 Myotis davidii
CATGAATTTTTCTTTTAATAAAAATGTTTGTGTAAGGAAAGCTTATAACTTGTCAAGCTACAGTCACCTCTAGTGCTGTTTCTGCCACAAGAGGACTATGAGAGATGAGGTAAGCATTATTAGCCCAGTTAAATGAGTGGAAACAAACCCATCTGACAAATCAAGGACATGCATGGGACATCAAGGAAGGGCAGCCTCCAGCCCTGCCAGTTCCTTCCTTCTCCTTTAGGACATTCCCTCTCTGGCCTAGAAAAGATAGTCTCTGAGGTGAGTGGAATTATCTCATTAAGGGGAGATGTTTAGTTATGAAGCAATTCCACTTTATTCTACTGCTACCTGATCTTTTCCAGGAAGCCATGCCTCATAAATCCATGGATTCTGGAAACATTTACTATATGCAACTCTTAACCAGGGACATCCTGTTAAAAACAGTCAACAGATAAAGACAGAGTAATAATGAATTATGTCCCTGGTATCTAACGTATTTCATTTTACTCTGACTACTCTTGCAATAAGCAAGTGAGGTAGGCTTTGTTATACCCATTTTAAAGATGAGAAAACTCAAGGGCCAATAACTTAAGTGACTTGCCACTTAGATTAGCCCAAGACAGGGCAGATTTGTGTTTGTATCACAATTTTTTTAAATATATTTTTATTTATTTCAGA
>NW_006359711.1:0-666 GCF_000327345.1 Myotis davidii
TCCATGTAAACAACTGTAGACCTACTTTTGCCCACCCCTGTGTATAGGGTTATTCTGGCATAAGCAAAAGAAGCAATCAACCTGCTTCAGGAGCCCACTTGAATAAGCCCTCCTTTTCCAAATATAGAACAATGGAGCATGAATAAACATAGTATCTGAAATGTATTGGAAGATATTAAATATGTTTAAATAAAGGCATCTTTGATAATCTTTAAAAAAAATTGGTCATCTCTGTAGCATCCTAGAGTACCAACTCATTAGTTTAAAAACTGACAAAGGGAAAAAATAATAATTGATTCTGAATGTCTTATATGAACTGTATTTCAGAGTAACCAAATATGTGACCAAGGGAAATCTCTCTTTTAAGAAGCGTTAAGATAATAAATTAAGAAGAAATAATCAATGGAGGTTAATTGGAGAGTGTAGACAAAACAATAGTTGCCATAACGGATAATTGTTAAACTGGGAGGTGGGCACATGAGCATTACACTGTAATGTTATTCAGGCCATTTGTATATGCTGAAGTATTCATGATATGGCGTTAAAGAGGAATAACACATTCTGATTACTTTAGCTTAGGAGTAATCTTCAAATAATATAGTGCAAGTCCTTCAAACACATATTCCCTTTTCAGGATTGTGTTGGCTGTTCTTGTTTGGTTTCATA
>NW_006359712.1:0-666 GCF_000327345.1 Myotis davidii
AACAACTTCATGCTTATATTTTGCACTTTTATTTTTTAACTAACCTAAGTAGACAATAAATTCTTAATCCTTGTCTTTGAACATTATTTTTAACCTGTAGTTATATCTGCCTAAAATAACATTTTAATGAACACATTTTGGATCATGATTTCTGACAATTAAATCCTTTAACCTACAATTATTTTTCAACATGAGTAAGTGAAGATTAAATTTTATAGACCATGGCTATTGACATTGCGCCATCCTACATCTAAAACATTTGCAGATACTGTTCCTCTTAACACCTCTAAAGAGATACCTACACGAGAAGGAATTGTTCAGTTCTACTTGCTCACACAAACAATGCATGAGCCGTCATACAATGTCTGCCTGCAAAGTTGCCGATTGCCACTCCAGGGGGGCTCACATGGGTTCTCAGGATCTCTGCCATTCTCAATCTTATCAACCCACGTACTTCTACCTTAAATGTTGTAATCCAGGGTTTCAGTTCTAGGTTACCCCATCAGTTACCTTGTTCTAACGATCCCTTGTTATGTTTCTTGTTCACCCCAATAGTTTTAGCAAAAGTTTATAAAATTAACCTCAGGAATATAAATGGGGCTTCTTTATACACTACTCACCTTGCATTATAGGTACCACCTGGCATACTTCACTGAGAAAAAAAAA
>NW_006359713.1:0-666 GCF_000327345.1 Myotis davidii
ATTTATGAATTGTTGAAGTCTTTTATGCAAAAAAGATAATCTTTGTTTTGTGTGATCATAAGTAATTTTGTGTACAGTTCTTTGTTTTGTATGGGGAAAAATAATGAAGGTAAACTCATATAACTGTAGGGAACAGGTGGCCTGGACCAGTTAAAGAATAAATTGTTACACTTTAGCCCAGAATGTAAAACAGATAAAATATCGCTGCTTCTGGTTGAGATAGAGATGGGGGTGCTGAACACCCATTTGTGTTTGAACACCCATTTTCTCCTACCCCCAAGTTTGAAAACCAGTAGTGCAGGGAGAAAAGAGCATTCCGTGGATATCCAAATCCGAGGATGCTCTGGTACATTAAGTGAAATGGCATATTTACGTATAACCTACATATCCTCCTGTACAATTTAATCTCTAGATTACCTATAATCCATAATCTGATGTAAATGGTATGTGAATGGTTATGCTGTATTGTTTAGGGAATAATGACAAGGAAGAAAGTCTGTACATGTTAAGGAGATGCAAGCATCATAGGCTTAATTAACTACATAGTACACAGCAGCAGCAATCTAAATTTTTTTCAAATATTTCCCATCCACAGTTAGTTAAATCTGCAGGTGCAGGATGTGTGGATATGGAGGGCCCACTGTATGGTAGTTACAGCCAAAAAAA
>NW_006359714.1:0-666 GCF_000327345.1 Myotis davidii
TTCAAGACTTACTATAAAGCTACAGTAATCAAGCCAGGGTCGTAGTGGCTTAAGGAAAAATGCATAGATCAGTGGAACAGAAGAGAGACTCCACAAACACACCACTCATATTTATTCAAGTGATGTTCCACGGAGGTACCCAGGAAATTCAGTGGGGAAAAGAAAGTCTTCTGACAAATGGTTCAGAAATAAATGACTTTTTAGGGCTCAGTATTTGGCTTGAGCCATTGCAGTTCCTTAGAGGAGAGGCAAGATGGCAAAGTGATTGAAACAGAGACTCTGAAGTTCAACAAACTAGGGTTCATCTTCTGACTGTGCCCTTTACTCACTGGGTTAGATTGCTTAACCTCTGTTTAACTCAGCTTCCTTGTCTATAGAGTGGGATTACTAATGCTATGCACCTCTTGGTTTGTGAGGGTTAAATAAGGTGATTCATATAAACAGATGCTAAGAGCCATGCCTCACCTACTGTGGGGGCCTCCTTGGAGGAGGCTGCAGTCATGACAACCACCAGAGCCACCTCACCAAGTCCACTCTACCCCTCCTCCTCCCAGGGACCAACCACCCTGCAGCAGTGGGGATTTCGGTCCATGTTATCTCTCTATAGTGTCTTGGACGAGTGCAGTGCTTGGCACATAGTAGGTGCTCAATACATATTTGTTGAAT
>NW_006359715.1:0-666 GCF_000327345.1 Myotis davidii
GGGAAGATGTGTTGAAGGTTTGTTAGTGAAAACAGCTTATTACTTCATGACTTATAGTTTCTCTTTCCTCCCTAGGATGTGAAAGACACTATGGAAAGGTATGTGTAAAAGATCAGAGATGGTCTTTTTGTGCTGTAAAAAGTAGTTTAAAGCCATTAACGTTAGAATAAAATATTGCTCAGGACAGACAAATTTAGATGTAGTTTTATCTTAAATTTCTGTTCACACATGGTTTGTGTATTCCATATCTATTGAGAATGAACCAGCTTTTATTTAGGCAATTTACTTGGGAGGAGTTGCAGAGTATGGATTAGTAGCAATTTAACATCAGATGTTTCAGTATCAGACCCATCTGACTTCATAAATACTATGCACTCTTCATGCCTGTATCTAACTCAGATTTCCACATTTCATAGGTTATGTATTCACTGTGGGAATGTCATGTCTTCTTTACCTCAGAGGCACCCAGAATTTGAGACAACTCCTTTATATTTAAATGTCTTCTCTGGGAATAGAAGATGTGGTTCCTTTTATTTTCTAAAAGCCAACTTGAATATCAAGGAATATTTTGACCTTGGGGAAAACCATTGCTCCATCTTGTACTATATTTTAAAGTTAGAATGGAAGGACATCATCTTTGTATCTAAATCTGAACACCTACTTGGC
>NW_006359716.1:0-666 GCF_000327345.1 Myotis davidii
TACTGATGCATTCATTGGTTGATTCTTGTATGTCTTCTGACTGGGGATTGAAGCCATAACTTTGGCATATTGGGATGATCTTCTAACATCCCTCTCCATTTGTGAAGATTTTTTATTGTCTCCCTGAATTGTGTTGGATTTCTTCATTTCACTTCACTTTCTGGGTACACCTAAGGAGTTGGAGTGCCTTGGTGCTCTGCATTAGCCCTCATCCCTTCCATTCTTTGCAGGACTTCAGAGGACTTCTTTGCCCCAGCCTGGCTGCTGTGGCCTCTTATATCTGGGCCAGTAGCCCTACAGTCTCTTCTGGTTTCAGATCTATGTGGCATTGGTCACCTGCATGTCCAGAAGGTTATTATTTCCCAAATGGACCCCATTATAAAAATAGCTGACCTTCATATAGTTTTCCAAAAATTATTAGAAAGTCCTCCCTTACACATTATCTGTTTAAATGGTCACATCTTTGTGAAATAAATAATATTGCTTCCTCCCCACCCCCACACTCCATTTTGCAACTAAAGGTGCTGAGGCTCATAAAAGTGAAGTGCTTGAGGTCACTGAATTACAAATTGCAAAGATGTCTACTGTTCAGCATCTTAGTTCCTTATCCATCCTACTATATAATAGGGATGCATTTATATCTCTTCAAAAATGTTCCCTCTCCTG
>NW_006359717.1:0-666 GCF_000327345.1 Myotis davidii
TTTTTTTTTCTTTAGTAAAGAAATGAGAACTTTAGAGTATGAAAGAGAAAAAATAAACCCTCATGAACATGGCATTTAAAACAAAATAAACCCAAATCCCAAAACTATAAAAACCTAAATGGAATGTGAAAGATGAATGTATCATTTGTTATGGTTCTGCAAGTGGCTGTAAGTGGGATCAAATGTCTCTTTAGTTATAAAATATTGATGATATAAAGTCCCTATTTCATATGATCTTTTAGAAAATTGGTGTGGTTTTTCTCTCTGTTGTAGAATACGAGAAAATAGCAAGGTCTGCATTTAATTTGTACTACTTCTGTTAAGAAAAGGGCAGTTCATTTAAGTTACTAGGCATCCGGATAGACCTACTGGTCATTCTGCTCACATCAGCCCTGAATTAGAAGAAATCTGTATTCATGAAGTGTCTTTGGAACACCTCTATGCCACCTTTGAAGATACAATTTCTCTTTTTTATTAACTTTTATTTTTTATTTAAGTATAGTTTGATACACAGTATTATATTAGTTTCAGGTAAACCATATAATGATTCTACGCTTATACATCTTACAATGTAATCGCCTCACTAGGTTTCTGTAATTGCAAAAACATCACAATATTATTTTAATAATCCAATCACAAAAGGACAAATATTGTATGATTCTACTT
>NW_006359718.1:0-666 GCF_000327345.1 Myotis davidii
AAAAAAAACTCTTAAATGTGAGAGACGAGAACTAAACTTTGTTCTGTCTGATGCCAAGCCCTTTTCATACAGCTACACTAAGTTGTATGTCATGGAATTTTCCTTTAGAATGTCATAAAGGCAGAATACTTCCCAATAGAGTATCATAGGTAGTGAATATCAGTAAATCAAGTAATTGCTTTCAAATAAGTGCTACTTCTGCTTTAAAATGTTCATAAAATTTATAGAAATACGCAGTCGGACTTTCTACTCATAGAAAGGAATATTTTGGATTCAAAGCTGCTGAAATCAGATGTCCAAGACATCTGTCACATCCGTGACCCGAGATTACCCAACAGTGGTACAAATGACATAGATGTTTCATTGTTTATGAAATGCTCAGTATAAATGTTGGCAGTCAGGGCTAGATTATGGGAGACTGTATTTCCTGATGCCTCTCCCAAACTGCCCAAAACATGACAACTGTTAATTCTCAGTGCCTCCTGAGAGGCCAGCAGTTTGTAGCCCAGAAATCAAATTCAGAAAGGCAATGTTCAGAATCTAGGAGTGGATAAGACTGTATCTCCTGTCCGGGAGGTAAGCCACCTTTAATTTTTGAGTGCTGAGACGACGGGAGAGTTCTGCTTGTGTATTTCCTTTGGAACCCTGAACTCTACCCTGTGTCAC
>NW_006359719.1:0-666 GCF_000327345.1 Myotis davidii
TCACCAGCTTGGTATCCTCATGTTTCCTGAAAATGCCATGAAAGTTTCTGATCTTTGCTCATGCTAGTCTTTCTGTAGAATTCTTTTCTCCTCTGTCCCTTTGCTCATATCTCCCCTTCCTCTAACTATCCCAAACTTGTGATTACATCCTCAATAGAATTATGGCTATCTGTACCTTTCATTTGCTACCTTAGATTACCTTATGTATGGTTTTATGTTTTAAAAAACTTTGGTCCTATATAGTTTCCGTAATTGTATCATAGGCTCCTGGAGTTATGTTTTGAATCCGTAGTAAGAATTCAGTAAATATGAGTGGAGAATAGGGATCATGAGGCTGCTGCTAGCTCTGATTAGGGGACTTACATGTCCAATGCAAGGAGGCAGAGGAGATTTTATGATGATGTACAGACTAAATAGGATTAAGAGGATGTGGAAAGTAAAAGGCCAGTTAAGAGGTTGCTGAAATAATTTATGTCAGCACTGGGAATGAGGAGGATAGGACAAATCTGAGATCTACCTGTAAGAGAAAAAGAGCAGGATTATAGGAAAGATTCAGTTCAAGGAATAATTTCTGAGGTTTCTTGTCTGTAGGAAATTGAAAGAATGATAGATAACAGGAAATTTTGGATGCAGATATACCATATTTTTCTGTGTATAAGATGCTAT
>NW_006359720.1:0-666 GCF_000327345.1 Myotis davidii
GCCCAGTCGTGGGCACAACTTACATATTAGCCTTTTATTATATAGGGTACTTCACCCATGCTGACTGCAAGGACCCCAGAGGCCTGAGTGGATGGTGGCCCTGGGTTACACATGAGAAGAGATCCAGGTCTCCTGATGCGTTACAAGTACAACAAAGGGATGGCCATCTATTTGCTCCAGGGCCACAGGGAACCTAAGCTGGAGGGCTTCACCCTCCCCCTGAAGCCCAGCCTTCAGCTGATCTGACCAATGGCAGCACTCCTTCCCCAACCCCAAAGCTACACCACAGCATCTCTGCTAACCCCAAGCAGCAGAGTGTCATGAGCTTGCCCCTCCCATCCTCAATTCCAATTCCTACTCCGAGAATCCCTTGAGTAGCAACGCAGAACATCAGTGGCCTGAGGAGGACCAGGAGTGAGAATGCAAAATAGGAACACAACCAGGTTCCATCCCCGTACCAGCCTGGAGAGGGAGAAGAGGCCCTACGCCCTTTAACAAACAGCGACCTCTCTACCAGCCCAAGCAAAGAATGACTTGCTTTTGGAGAGGACTCCTCCTAGGATGGCAAAGTCATCCTAACCGTACCGAGACAGGGACCTCCTTGGCTCCTGCTCCCCTTAGTGTCTCACCCACCCCTCCTGCACCAAGAACCCAGAGGGCCCCTGG
>NW_006359721.1:0-666 GCF_000327345.1 Myotis davidii
GGTTTGTCTTAGCAACAGGTTAATTTAACTTTCAGTTGATTATGCACTCGCATTCAGAGGTTATTGATTATTGGATAGCCATATGTCCAGAAAGTATCCCTCTGCAGCTATGGGACCCCTATTTTCTTTATCCTCCATACTTCTGCTTCTAGATGCACCTTTGTACCCACCTCTCAAGGAAGCTGCCTCATCTGCTCCCTGTGTACCACCTATTTTATTTGTTTTTGTTTCACTACCTGCCTTCCTTATAGGAACCCAAACCAAGATGGGTTAAGACTGAGAATTAAACTCAATCAGGGAGTAAGTGTAATTATTTCCATCGCATTGAGAGTTAAAATAACCATTACGATTAAATGTGTAATATAACTATCACTTAAAAATTGTATCAATAGAAATCTTCAATCCAAATTCTAATACAGTTAGTTGCAAATAATATTTTAAAGGGCTGTTCGTGTTTTTTAGTTTGGAATTTGCCAACATTTTATTTACTAGTTTTATCTTCTCCCTAAAAGCTTTACTACACTGAAAAATTTTTATACAGATATCTAAAATAAGAATTCTATGAATTGTGTGCCCTGATGGGTGTGGCTAAGTGGCTTGGACATCATCTGGTGCGTGGAGGTTTGCAGGTTGGATTCCTGATCTGGGCACATGCCTGGGTTGTGG
>NW_006359722.1:0-665 GCF_000327345.1 Myotis davidii
GTGCAATATTGCTTACAAAAATGGTACTGGTGTAGCAGGCAGTCAGTTTAAAAAATAATTTCTTAACCTCATATAATGTCTTTTCAAAACTTTCTATTCAAAATACATTGCTATTACTGCATATAATTTACTCAAAACATGCAAACTATAGTTACTATAAGAATTTTCAATATGGTATAGGAATATGGTCTTTCCTTTAGATTTTATCATCGGTAATTAGGCTCAGTGGTGCTTCATCACTCTACCTTTGTCAGGTTCACATATCCAGATATTTAGGAAATTAGATTCTCTTTTGGAGATTACCTCAAAAATGTATCATTAAAATGATACTTTAAATTTTCCTGTATGGGACTTATAACGATATATTGTAGAATCAAAATGCATGGATGGATATAACACTGTTTATAAGCCCTTTGGATGTATGTTTAAGTAACACGAGTCTAGAATTCCCTGTAAAACCATTGTTCTTTGTATTCTATTATTCTCTTTTCCTGTAACGTAAGACGTTCTGCGGTAAAATGTGGCCATTTCCTTCCATTATATACTCTCGGAGGTTAAGGCTGTGCGGCCGATAGCATTGGCTGCTTCCTGCTCACCAGTGAAGGACATAGGTTTCCTGACGCCTTTCGTGTAATTTTTTATTTATATCACACCTGTGGCTTAAT
>NW_006359723.1:0-666 GCF_000327345.1 Myotis davidii
TATTGAAAGCTGTAAAGCAGTGGTCAGTAAATATCCATCATAATAATTAATGAATGCAAATGCCTAAGTTATTCAAGCAAATTTCATTTTTCCAGTAAATATATGTGCCCAATTAAAAGACAAATCATTGAGATCTTAAATGTGAAATTGAGAAATTTGAAGTTTTCGTTTTAAGATGATCCAATGTGTCAACTTCTATTGAAAAACTGAAGTTCAAATCTTACTTTAAAAAGAAGTATATCTTGAAATATAGATAATACCTCACTCTTCTATCTAAAGAGTATTAAACTGCCTTTCCAAAGTACCAGAAAGCTTTAATTAATTACCAATCTGCTTATGAAGCTACACTGAGTGCTGTGAAAACTGAAATAAGCTTGGCCTCTGGCTTTAAGAGGATATTAATCTGAAATATATACCATCGATGATAAAGATCACATTAAACTATGGGGAAACATTAGCAGAATGAGCAATATAAAAGCTTCCAATTGTTTGTTATTTTCATTTTAGATGACTAAATTTGAATAAATGATTGTAACCTGGCTGTGTGAGCAGACTTTATGGAGCCATGAAGAAGGATTAAATGTGCTTACTTCTAAACTAGAGGATCGGTGCATGAAATTTGTGCACTTGGCGAGGGGGGGCATCCCCTCAGCCTGGCCTGCACCC